>NW_006400185.1:283500-285826 GCF_000299155.1 Elephantulus edwardii | reverse complement strand
AGAGGAAGGCCCTCTATGAGGTGGATTGATTCAGTGACTGGGATAATTGGAATGGGAGTGTCAGAGACAGTGCAATTGGCACAGGACAGAGCGGAGTTTAGGGCTGTTGTACATAAGTTCGCTATGATTCGCAAGCGACTCGACGGCACATAACACAACAACACACTTTCAAATACAATTTTCTTTATATGCTCCTTCATTTCTTCCCTCCATACCTTAATTCACTCATCTTTAGCATAACCATCTCTTTTCTCAAAGCAACAGGGAAAGGCACTTTTGAAGAAAATCTGTGGTTTTTTGTATTCCTATTTCCCAGATAATTCTTTATGCTCTGGTGGTCTAGTGATAAGAAATTGTACTGCTAACCAGAGGGAACACCCTTTTCATCCACTAGTTGCTCCATGGGAGAAATATGGGCCACTCCTATGGTCATTGTCTCTGAAAACCCACTCTAGGTTCAGCTATTGGTTGGTTCTGACTCAAGTATACATAACAACAACAGCAACAACACACAATTCTACATGTTTTGCCTGCTTGTAAATCCTAAAAGCACAAGAATTCCTTTTCTAATTTTTTTATTATTAATTTCAATGAAATTTTACAGAGTTTGGATTTGTATTCATTTATTGTTGCACTTTTTTTCCCTGCCCCTCCCCCAGTACCCTCTTCTCTTTTAAAAGTAAAAGAAAAATTCTTTCATTGTTTAACAATTGCTCCCCCCAGGTCCACTCCACTATACAGCCTTTGTCTGGACTCCAGTCATGACAAAAATGCCTAATCACATATCCCTTTTAAACAGTTTTCTCCCTCAGCTGTTTCAATGCAGTATACATTATTTATCCTATCTTTCTCAGTCTCCCCACAACCCTGATGTCAGTCCTATTTTACAACAGGGGCACAGTGCAGTATTTGTCCTTTTGTGACTGAGATATTCCACTCAGCATAATGTCCTTCAAGGTCACCAATTTTGAATAATATTCATGAGTTTCTTGTTTTTCAATGCAGTACAGTATTCCATTGTGTGAATATGCCACAACTTCTCTATGCATTCATTTGTTGATGGGCACTTATGTTGTTTTCAACTCCTTGTGAACAGAGCCACAATAAACATGGGTGTGCATGTATCTGCTTGGGTGGCAATTATGGTCTCTTTAGGGTATATTCCCAGTAGTGGAATTGCTGGGCCAAATGGTATCTCTATTTGCAACTTTTTGAGAAAGTGCCACACTGTCTTCCACAGTGATTGTACCATTTTACACTCCCACAAACAGTGAATAAGTGTTCTAGTTTCTCCACAACCTTGCAAGCATTTGTTGTTTGCTGTTCTGTTAAATTTTAAAAGCACATGAATTCTTAAAATTGAAATCTAAACGAGAAGTCAGAACTTCACTGAGAATCAGTTCACTACGATCACTAATGAAGAAATAAAACTCATCAAAGACTTTTCATTTTCTCTATGATAACTTTTTTCATAGAATGACATCAGAGCATTTGTATGTAAGATTTAAAAGTTAACTCATTTATGCTATGATTCCATGATGCCAAACATTAGGAAAGACAATTTTCATTTTTATAGAACAAAGAGATATCAATTTTCCCTCATTCATACTAGGAGTACTTGGACAGTTAATGGTGATTCTTTAATATGTTATTAAGAATATAGATGTTGTTAAGTGCCATCAAGTCATAGATGACTCATGGTCAGCCTATGAACAGAAGACCTGAACACTTGTATAACTTTCATTGTTTCTATAGGTTTATAGGGTTTCCAGAGGCAAGCTATTTCGGAAGTGGATGGCACTCCTGCTTGCAAGCTTGTTTTGATTGGGAGCTCCACCAAACACTGTCAACCATGGGTAACCATTATTACATTTGACACATCAGTGTCACAATGTTCAACATCACAGCAACCACGAGTTATCTCTGTACTGTACATAGACAAATCAGTGCTATATGACCTAGAAGAATGTTTGACCAAAAACAATTAAAACGAGGATCGAATTGGAGAACCAAAGCCTGGTTTGAACTCCATGAGCTCTTTAATTCCAAATTTTTCCATAATCATGCATTGTCATTGGCTCTCACCACCCAAAAACACCCATCTGGGAGCATGCTGCTGCTTCTTTAATTTCCTGCTATTCGGGTGCCACATGTTTCTTCATAGAGTCAAACTTCTTGAATGATTTTTCCACCATATAGACTGAGGAGGGGTTAGGCGGAGCAGCTTAGAGGCAGCCTCAGACACCTCCCATCTCCCCAGGTAATCGAAGATGCAAAAAACCGCGCGACACTGATTCTACAGTATGCATCACCTTTACTCGGGAAA
>NW_006400185.1:273378-282593 GCF_000299155.1 Elephantulus edwardii | reverse complement strand
GTACATAGGGTCGCTATGAGTCGCAAGCGACTCGACGGCACATAACAACAACAACATAGACTGAGTACACATGAGGGAAGAATACATATGTAAACAGAAGATGAACAAAAGCTTGACGCCTTTATATAACTATCATCATTTCTCCAGGTTTATAGACTTTCCAGAGCCATGGAGTTTAGGAAGTGAATGCCAGTCTTGCTTCCAAACCTGATCAATCTGGGAGCTGTTCTACAAAGAAATGTGTTATTGGTAAATGCAATTATCAAGTTTGTCTCCTCTTTACCAAATGGCTTCACTTTGAATGAAAAAGACTATTTTTTTTTTCAAACTACTCACTGTTGTCCAAATGTGCTAAGGCACATAATCTTTGTTTACCCAGCTGTTTCCACACAGAATTCCTGGAACTACCACTAGAAGTTATTCTTTCATTTATCTATGCTCTTATTCTTACTGCCTTCTCTGTGGTTTATGTTAAGAAACAACAAAGGTAAAACTATTGAGCATGAGCACCTTGACATATTTGTTTGTTTGATAGAAATTAACTATTGATGACATATTAACAATTCAGATATAAATCATCAGTAGTGTTTCCTTCCTCAACTTTTCTGTGAAAATTTTTATATTTTTCATTAGGAAAAGGATTACAAATAAGATTTCACTTGAATGTCTGAAATGGTTACAAATCATGATACTGCAACAGAAAAGCATATGTCTGTCCTTTTGAGCACCCTAGGAATAAGATGACAGCTCACATGGAATTCAGAAAAGATTTAAATAGGTGGTAATTTAATCTATACACATAGATGATACCCTAGACAAAGAACATAGAAAGTATCCTAGGATTGAACCCCAGGGGTTTTAACACTTATAAATCAAGAAAATTATTTATCCAGGTACAAAATGGTATTTATAAACCTCTAAAGTATCAGATTATTAATAACTTCAGCTTGCTTGGCTCTACAATCAACATGTTTAATACCAGCAGTCAGGAAATCAAAAGATGAATTGCACTGGGAACATCTACTATTAAGGACCTCTCCAGAGTACTGAAGAACAATGATGTCAGTATAGAGATTAAGGTGTGCCTAATTCAGGCCATAATCTTTTCAATTACTTTGTTTGCATCAGAGTGCTGGAATATGACTGAGGATGATAGAAGAACTGATGTCTTTAAGTTGTGGTGCTCAGGAAGAGTATTGAATATATTGTGGACTACTAGGAAGACAAACATGTTCACTCTGGAGAGGGTGAAACCAGGTGTTGCTTGGAGACAAAGATTCTGAATCTCTGTCTGTCTTACATTGGACATGTTTCAAGGAGGGACCAGTTCTTGGAGAGGGATATCATTCTTGGAAAGGTGGAGGGACCATGCAGAAGAGGTAGACCCTGGATGAAATGGTTTGACTCAGTAACTGATGTTATGGAGATAGGTGTGTCAGAGACAATGAAGTTGGCACAGGATAGAGCAGGAGTCAGAGCTATTTTACATAGGGTCACTATGAATTGCAAGTGACCCGACAGCACATAACAACAACAAAATATCAAAATAGAAGCCCTGATGATATAGTACTAAGGAACTATTCCCTTAACTCAAAAGCACACAGTTTGAGTCCATCAGTTTCTCCAAAGGAGAAGGATGAACAATCTCCTCTTGTGTTACTTACTGCGTCTGAAAACTGGAGGGTCAGTTATGAGTCAGTTCCACTCAATGGCATATAACAACAACAGCACAATGTCAATGTGCCATATTTGTAATGGTTCATTATCATGACTACCTCAGAATGGCTTCAGATATCCTTTATCAAATACTGCTTTGGATGTTGAGAAGAAAGTGTGCATTTGGAATATCCAATGTTGGGATGGTATTTTTTTTAAATATTTTTTATGTGTGTGTGTGTGTGTGTGTGTGTGTGTGTGTGTGTGTGTGTGCACCATCAGGAGGAGAGTGTCCCTCGTTCTCCAGCAGAGCATCTGATGGATGGGATGGTATTTTATGTTGCCTAAGTTGATGTCTACACATGGCATGCTTGGTCATCTCCACCAGGTAAGCAAGTCAATAACTTCAAGCTATGCTTCATCTCCAGCAATACACATTTCTGGAAACATGGATTTCTTATCATCTTGACAACTTCCAGGAAAAGGTGTTCAGAAGCATTAAAGGTTTGCAGCAGGAAGTCCAAAAGTGGAACTTGACTGGTCACATTTTCTCTTCAAAAAGCACGTGCAACCCTCCCACACACACACACAAATAAAACCCAAAACCAAAAAACTAAACAAAACAAAATTCCCAAACCACATACACACACATGAGTCAATTTTCACATACACAAACCAGTTTTCATGGAGGATTCACAGCCCAACTCTCCCAGTGAAGGCCAAGTTGAAAAAGTAGGCAATGAAACAAAGTAGAAAAGCAGATGATCTGTTTTTTATCATCTTGAGATCACCTTCATGAAGATAGCTGTGCCAAAGGAGAAAGTAGAGAAAACAAATAATTTTAAGAAGATGACAATTTAGAGACTGAAAATTTCAAATTGCATGACTTCAAATCAGAAAAATAAAATCCTCAGAAATTGCTATAACTTTTACTGAGCCAAGAAAATGCTGCCTGATGAAATCAAGATCTTCCAGAAGTCCTTGGGAGTTGTTTAAATTGCCTAAAATACAAAATGACAAAGAAAGGAATGGGCATGAACTATCTTACCAAGAAATATGTTTTGGAGCCAGAGAACTGATTAAGAAGCTCCTCCAGTTCTTTGTTATTGACAAATTTTGTATCAATTACCCCAAAAATATATTTGACCCTTGGCTGCTCAAAGAATCCCTTGTAATTAGGCATTAGCCAAACTTGAGGATTGATATGGGCAATTTTTTTTTTATTTTTAATTTTTTATTTCCCCCCAGCTGAACATCTGAGCTGCCATATGTTGGGGGTTTTTTTTTTTTTTTTTTTTTTTTTTTAATTTAGGTTGTTTAGTTTTCATTTCAATGAACATCTACAGAGATTTTGGAATTCCATTCATTCATTGTTGCACCCTTCCCCTACACAAACCCCTCCCCCCTCCCCCCATTTGCTCCTCTCCTTGAAAAGCAAAAGAAAAACTCCCTCATTGGTACACAATCCCCCCCGCACCTCCTCAAACTCCACCCCGTACCCCCAAATATAATCCACTCTGCAACCCTCATTGCATACTCCTACGATAAAAATAATGTGACATGGGTAAATTTTAAAAGACCAAAAAGGCGTGAACAAAATTTTAATTTCTGACAGGCATCTTAGCCAAGACCACAGGCACTTTGACCACTAGCATTGCTGTAACAGGTACTCAAAAGAGGAAGTGAAAGTGAGACTCAGACATCCTCAGGACAACAATCACCCAGTCCACAAGCCTTTACTTATCATTTACTCTTGTTTCAGGATGACCAAAATGGGCAGTGATTCCAAACTAAAGTCATCTTTACTTTGGGCATCACTGTGAAGAAAGTCAAATAGTGATAGGTAAAGAAAGGAAAATTAGACCACTCCTTTTCCATCAATAAGTGGAAATATACCTAGGAAGATTTACAGTCAGAATGTTTAGATGTGAGAATAATAAAACTTAATCTCACTTAACATGTTATTGTTGTTATAATTTTTAGAAGCAGTAATTTGCACAGAAGAAGATTGCTTATCCTTCTCTTATGGAGTAGCTGGTGGATTTGAACAGTGTGTCTTTGGGATTGCAGCATAGTTTATTACCACTAGACCACAGAGTTTATGTGATTAGGAGAGATTAATCCCTTAAAAAGAACATAATAATTTGTAAAATGGAGATGAACAAGAAAAGAGGAGTATCCACAACAGATGGATTGACAAGGTCGCAACAACAATAAGCTCAAATACGATAATGATTTGTCAGTATAGGCCAGGCTAGGTAGTATTTTTTTTCTGTTGAACATAGGGTCTTTGAGCCACATGGCACTTAAAAAAATCAACATCCCAAGTTCTGTTCATTATAGTGCAGAAGATAAACTATAACACAGTGAACTATTTCAAAACATGTGCAATATTGTTTTGCAGAACATGTAAGATTCACCAAAGGTTTACTTCTATAGATAACATGTTAAAATAATTTATTTCAAGAAGAATTGAGACAGCCTGAGGCACATTTTCTCATTTGTAACTTAACTCAGGAATCATTCCAGCGCAGATATTTCTGAAGCCTTTTCAATATGCTTTGAGATATATAAAATGAATACTTTTTCAATTATGTAATTAGAAAAAAACTGAAGTTGGGGTGTGAAGTGACTGCCTTGAGTTCCATTTGTTCTGGTTTGGAGGAAGATAAGATCGGTTTCTTTTTTTCCTCACCCGTCTTTTAGTGTGCACATTTACCATCCCTAACATAACATGCCGTCTGCCCTGCTTACAGAGCCAAAACCATGCCAAATTAGAAACACAGGCACAGCTTGGTGCCAGAAGTCCTCGCCTGTAATCTCTCTGTTAGTACATCCTTCTGAGACTCTGCTAATGGATGTTGCTCTTAGTCAAACAGACTGTATGCCCTCTGAGAATGAAGATAATGCTAACTTGCCTCATGTCTTCTCACATAGATCCCACAAACCCACACCATATATTATTTAGTTATTTATCAAGTGAGTGTGTGTGTGTGGGTGTGTGTGTGCTATCAGCTTTGTACCAGACCATGTTCCTAAGAACAGTCTCAATTTCTCTTCACCTATATATCTGAGTCAGAGGATCATATGATTTACTATTCTGGAGACAAAAAGGTGAGGAAACATTCCTAGATCCATGTTGAAATAAAATGTTATGAGTAACAGGATAATATCCATACCACTGTCATTCAAATATATGCACCAACAAGCAGAGCCGAAGAGGAGGAAATAGAAGATTTCTACCAACTTTTGCAGTAAGAGAACATGGAACCAAGATGTATTAATAATAATGCGTGACTGGAATGCAAAAATTGGGAATAGAGAAGAAGGGTCAGCAGTTGGAAAACATGGATTTGGTGACAGAAATTAAGTCAGAGATAAAATGATAGAATTTTGCACAATGACTTATTCATTGCAAATAGATTTTATAAGAAACAGAAACACACACTATACACATGGGTTTCACCTGATGGTATGCATAGGAATCAGATGGATTACATCTTTGGAAAGAATCACTGGAGAAGTGAAATATCAGCAGTGAAAATGAGGCCAGTTGCTGATTATACAATAGACCACCAACTACACATATGCAAGTTCTAGCTGTAGCTGAGGAAAAGTAAACCAAGTCCACAGGAACCAAAATTTGACCTTGAGTCTATCCTATATAAATGTCAAAACCATCTCAGGAACATGTTTGAGGCCTTGGACTAATGAGCAAAGACCGGGTGAGCTGTAAGAGGATATAAAGAATATCATACAGGAAGAATGCAAAAGGTCATTACAAAGACAGAGGAGGAAGAAAAGACCAAAATGAATGTCAGACGAAGCTCTAAATATTGCACTGGAGAACTGAGAAGCCAAAGTAAAGGGAAGAAATCAAGATATTAAGGAGTTGAACAGAAGATTCTAGAAGGCAATAGTGGAAGACAAAGTACTACAGTGAAATGTGCAAGGAGCTAGAGTCAGAAAATCATAAGGGCCCAACTCAGCATTTCTAAAGCTGAAAGAACTGAAGAACAAATTCAAGGCTCGAGTTGCAATACTTAATGATGATTAGGGCAGAATAGTAAATGATCCAGGAAGCATTAAAAGAAGATGAAAAGAGTATACAGAGTATATGGACACAAGAATTTAATGAAACAACGTATGAATGAGAGCCTGTGGTGATGAAGGAAGTTCAAGCTGCTCTGAAAGAATTGACAAAAACCAAGCCTGCAAGAACTGATGGCAAACCAATTGACATATTTCAACAAACACTGCTCTGAATGTGCTCACCAAGTTGTGCCAAGAAATCTGAAGGACAATCACCTGCCCAACTAAAGGAAAGAGATCTATATTTGTTCCCTTCCCAAAGAAAGATGATCTGACAAAATGTGGAAATTATCACACAATATCATTTACAGCACATGCAAACAAGATTCTGCTGAAGATTATTCAAAAGCAATTGGACCAACACATCAACAGAGAACAGTCTAAAGTGCAGGCTGCGTTTAGAAGAGGTTGTGGCACTAGGGATATTACAGCTAACTTCAGACGGATCTTGGCTGAAATCAGAGAGAATCAGAAGAATGTCTATCCATGTTTGATTGACTATGCAAAGGCATTTGTGCGGATCAAAACAAACTGTGGGTGACTCTGAGAGGGATGGAATTCCCAGAACACTTGATTGTGCTTGTGCGAAACCTGTACTTGGACCAGGCAGCAGTCATCAGAACAGAGCAAGGAAACACTGCATGGTTCAAAATGGGGAAGGGTGTGTTCCAAGGAAGTGTACTGTCTCCATATATTTACAATCTATGTGAGGAACAGATTATCTGGAGGTTGGGCTTTATGAGGAGAAGTGTGGCATGAGGATTAGAAGTAGACTCATCTTAATCTGTGTCATGCATGTGACACAACCTTGCTTTCTGAAACTGAGGAGGTCCTGGAGGGTTTGCTGCAGAAAGGCAAGGACTGCAGCCTTCAACATGGATTGAAGCTCAACATCAAGAAAACAAAGATTCTCACCACTAGGCAAATTGGCAGCATCATGATAGACGGTGAAGAGATTGAGATTGTACACAGGTTTAGTTTGCTTGACTCTACAATCAACACTCTTCATACCAGCAGCCAGGAAATTAAAAGAGGAATTGCATTGGCAAAGTCTGCTGTCAGAGACCTCTCCAAAGTACTGAAGAGCAATGATGTCAGTCTGGAGACTACGGTATGCCTGATACAGGCCACGGTCTTTGTCATTACTTGCTATGCATCAGAGAGCTGGCCAATGAGTAAGGATGATAGAAGGAAAATTGCTGCCTTTGAGCTGTGGTGCTGGAGAAGAGTATTGAATATACCACAGACTGGTAAGAGAACAAACAATTTAGTCCTTGAGAGGGTGAAGCCAGGCTGCTCCTTGGCAGCAAAGATTCTGAAGCTCTGTCTGACGTTCTTTGGACGTGTTGTAAGGCAGGATCATTTCTTGGAAAGGGACATCATGCTTGGGAGGGTGGAGGGACAGCACTAGAGAGGAAGACATTGA
Organism: Elephantulus edwardii; assembly: GCF_000299155.1. Taxonomy (NCBI): domain Eukaryota; kingdom Metazoa; phylum Chordata; class Mammalia; order Macroscelidea; family Macroscelididae; genus Elephantulus; species Elephantulus edwardii. The sequence continues at coordinate 275,419 of NW_006400185.1, read as the reverse complement.
TGAGATTGATTGATTCAGTCACTGGGGTAGGTCTTCTGGAGACAATAAGATTGGCAAAGGATAGAGCAGGGTTAGGGCTATTGTATATAGGGTCGCTACAAGTCGCAGGGAACTCGATGGCACATAACAACAACAACATATAGATATCTCCTATTTATAAATTTTCATTATAGATTTTGTCATGCCTCAATTGATTTTATTTGTAAATTTTATTGACCTTTATAGATACTTGTGTTGTTATTTATATTATGAATTTATCTATTCTTGAGCAATTATCTGTCTCTGAACAATCTATAGAATGTTAGCTAGGGGTCAGTTCCTACTTGATGGTACACAACAGCACAACAACAAGTGTCTCAGCTGGTACTATTTTAGAATGTTTTGGGCTAGTAGCACATATCCTTATGGACTACACCACCTGAGTGTTTATTTTGATTACATTTATAGTATTTATAGTAAGTATCTTAGTCTTCTCATTTTTAGATTCCTTTGAGTTCAAATTTAAGAACATCCTTAAAATGCTTACATTTTTGTATTGCTTTTCCATAATTATATGCAGAGTTTATCACAGAGAAAGTTTCATGTTATACTTTGAGAAAAAAATTCATAGTAATTTGTTGTCCAGTGGTGATGGTTTATGCAATTTGTTTCAAATACTAGGAGAGGCATCCCTAGCATGCAGATTTTAACAGAGTTTTCAGAGTAACACAGATTAGGAGAAAAGGCCTGATAATTTACTCTTTATTCTTTGGATTTTTTTTATATCTTTCACCAATTATCATTAATGCATCTTGATTGCATATTTGGTCAGGAGGACTGAAGGTAGAGAGGGATAAAGATCACAGGTTTGATGGGCAGAGGGAGAAAGTGAGGAATTCAGGATTGAACTAGTAGGGACCTGAAAATACAGGATTATAACGGGCATAGCTCAAAGATGATTAATTTTATAAAATACATATTATGTGAATAATTGTACAAAACACCATGTGAATGACACAATGTGTGAAACTTTAATGAAACAGAATGTATGTGAATAGTGTATGCAAACCGATGTGAAATAAAGCAATTTTTTTCCAAAATTTAGAAAAAGATGGGACTGTTCTGGTAATTTTCTGGTGAAAGCATAACCTTGGTACCAAAAACAGCAAAAATATCATCGAGAAAGAAAAGTATAGACCAGTAGCTCTCATGGATGTAGATGATAAATCATTCAAAAAATCCTTGACAATAAGATCAAAGTCTATCTATCTATCTATCTATCTATCTATCTATCTATCTATCTCTATCTGCTGTGGCCTAATAGCAAGAAGCTGTGCTGCAATCTAGAATGCATGTGACAGTCAAGCCACCAGCTGCTCCATGATAGAAAGATGGGCAATCTCCTCCCATGTTAACTGCCTCTCAACAATATAAATATACATATATACACATAAATATGCATACATACACACGTACACATATATGCATACACACACACAAATAAAATTCGTATCTGGGACAATAATAACAATTTGTATTGTTGGTGTGCCAGAATTAGTGAAACTGGCTCAGGACAGCCAAGGGTTCAGAGCTGCTGTACATAAGGTCACCATACGTCACAGGTGACTCAACAGGAAATAATAACAACAACATACTATATTGTATGTATTTATTTAAACCTCTTGTTTAGAGTCAACAAGAACTCATGGGGAGCCTTTGTTTTTAATATTCAGTTGTTATTATATATTGGAGGAACATTCTTCTAAGTGGTACAGCATTCTTCTCTCAATATACTGTACTGAAGTAACTGAAGTAACCTGTGATGCTGAACCTTGTGCCATTGGGGTGTAAATAGCACAACCATTACCCACAGTGGACAGTGTTTGGTGGAACTCCCAATTTAAGACAGGTTTGGAAGCAGGAGTGGCAGTCACTTCCGAAACAACATTCCTCCAGAATTTCTAAGAACTTTGAGAAATGATAGTTATAGAAAGGCTTCAGGTCTTTTGTTGATAGGATAACTATGAGTAGTGCTCAATTTCATAGCAGTCAACAGCTATAT
>NW_006400185.1:266377-268706 GCF_000299155.1 Elephantulus edwardii | reverse complement strand
AGTTTAGGGCTGTTGTACATAGGGTCGCTATGAGTCGCAGGCGACTCGACGGCACATAACAACAACAACAACAATAACAACATATTTCATTATATGTATATCATTATATATGTATTTCATTATATATGTATTTATGTATTTCATTGCATATAAAATATATATGCATCATGATCAAATAGGATTAATAATAGACAAATCCAGAGAAATACAAGAAAAATAAGTAATGTAACTCATCATATTAATAAAGCAAAAGAAAAGAATCACATTATCTTATCAATTGATACAGAAAAAGGCTTTGGGAAAATCCAACATCCCTTCCTGTATTACTCTCAACAAAACAAGGATAGAGGTGAATTTACTCAACATAGTTAAAAAGTACATACACAAAATCAAGTGACAACATAATTTGCAATGGACAGAGACTAAAGGCTTTCCTCTTGTGAATATAGGCCAGGCAAGGAGGCTCACTATGATCATTTTTATTTAATATTTTATTAGATGTTCTAGGTATATCAAAGTAAGATAAGAGAGAATGAGATATTCATATTTTCAAAGAGGAGGTGAAATGGTAAGCAGATAATACGATAGTGAACATAGAAAAATTCAAACACTCAATAAATAAAAAAACCTGTTAACATAAGAAGACCAATTCAGCAGAGTGGCAGGATGCTAGATAAGCAAATAAAAATCAGATGTCCTTACAGCAACATAAGAAACCACTGAAGCGAGGGAGGGCGGAATAAAAAGAATATCAGTTGCAATAGGCAACCATAAGATGAAACACTTAGAAATAAGCATAAATAGAGATGCAAAAGAACTATATTAGGAATACTACAAAACACTACTACAAGATTTAAACAGAAACGTAGATAAATGAAAGACTATACGATGTTCTTGGATAGGAAAATTTAGCATTGTGAAATTGATGAAGAGCAGTTTGTAGGTTCAGTAAATTCACAATACAGATAGTAGTTTAACTTTTAGGAGATAAAAAAAAAAGCAATTTCCAATTTTATTTGGAAAGGAAATGAACCTCAAGTAAAGAAAGCCCTTAAAAAAATAAAAATATTGTAGGATGCATCACTCTCTTTGATCTCAAAATTAATCGCACCGCTATCATATTCAAAACAGCATGGTTCTACATCCTCTAGAAGAAAGGAAATTATAGGAAAAATGTTGAAATCAATGAGATAAAGAAGAGAAGAATGAAGGAAACAATCAGTAAAGCCAGAAGATGATTTTTCAAAAAGGTCAATACAATTGACAAACCACTGGTAAATTTAATAAAAGGGGGGTAGAGAAGGCAGATAATTTGATATTATAATATAGAAGTGACATCATAATAGAGCCAGATGAAATTAAGTCGATAATACCAGAATACTATGAAAAGCTATACTCAAATAAATTAGAAAACCTAGAGGAATGGATTGATTCGGTGACTGGGGTAATCGGGATGGGTGTGTCAGAGGCGGTGCGGTTGGTGCAAGATAGAGCAGGGTTTAGAGCTGTTGTGCACAGGGTCGCTATGAGTTGGAAACGACTCGACGGCACATAACAACAACAACAGAGGAAATGCGCAAATTCCTTAATACTCATGCCCTACCCAGATTGACCTGGACAGATTTAGCACATTTGAAAAGACTCATGACAAAAAAAAAAGGAATTGAACAGGTCATAAAAGACTTCCACATAAGAAAAGTCTTGGACCAGGTTCCTTTCCATCTGAATTCTACCATTCAGGGAAAGTCTATCATCAATTCTATTTAAAGTTTTTGTTGTTGTTATGTGCTATTGAGTCACCTGTGACTCATAGCAACCCTGTGTACAAGAATCATAAACCCTGCTCTATCCCTTGCCAATCTTATTGTCTCTAAAAGACATACACTACCCGATTACCCTACTGACTAAATCAATTCCATCTCATCAAGGTTCTTCCTCTCTGGTGCTGTCCATCTACTCTTCCAAAGCATGATGTCCCTCTCCAAGAAATGATCCTGCCTTACAACATGTCCAAAGTATGTCAGACAGAGCTTCAGAATCATTGCTGCCAAGGAGCAGCCTGGCTTCACCCACTCAAGGACTAATTTGTTTGTTCTCCTACCAGTCTGTGGTATATTCAATACTCTTCTCCAGCACCACAGCTCAAAGGCAGCAATTTTCCTTCTATCATCCCTACTCATTGGCCAGCTTTCTGATGCATAGCAAGTAATGGCAAACACTGTGGCCTGTATCAGGCATAACGTAGTCTCCAGACTGACATCATTGCTCTTCAGTACTTTGGAGAGGTCTCTGACAGCAGACTTTGCCAATGCAATTCCTCTTTTAATTT
>NW_006400185.1:257721-265562 GCF_000299155.1 Elephantulus edwardii | reverse complement strand
GTCATTGTCCAACTCTCTGATGCATAACAAGAGATTGCAAAGACCATGGTGGGGTTCAAGTATAGGTTTCGCATAAGCACAATCAAGTGTTCTGGTATTTCCATCCTTTTCAGAGTCACCCACAATTTATTTTGATCCACACAGCCATATGCTTTTGCATACTGAATCAAATACAATATTTTATAAAAAGTGGAAAAAGAAGGAACACTCCCAGAGTCATTCTATGAAGTAAGCATAACCTTAATACCAAAACCAGGCAAAGATATTAGAAAGAAAGAAACTATAGACCAATATCTCTCATAAACATACGTGCAAAAATCCTTAACAAAATCCTAGCCAATAGAGTTTAAAAGCATATATAAAAAATAATTCATCATAACCAAGTGGGATTCATAACAGGTATGCAAGGATGGCTCAACAAAGAAAAAATAAATAAACGTAATTCACCACATTAACAGAACAAACACAAGAAACATATGATCATAGAAATTTATGCAGAAAATGCACTCGACAAATTCCAAAACCTTTCCTGATAAAGATACTCAGCAAAATTGAAATTGAAGGTAATTTCTTCAAAATAGTGAATAGTATATATGCTAAACCAAGAGAAAATATAATTCTTAAAAAAGAAAGACTAAAATAATTTTCCTTGTGAACAAGGACTAGGCAAAGATGCCCACTATCAACATTTCTATTCAATATTGGTATTGGAAGTACTCGCTGGGACAATAACACACGAGAAAATAATGAAAGACATTCAGCTCGGCAAATGATTGGCTAAATGTATGCTATATTCAGATGATATGATAACGTACGCAGAAAACCCTAAGTACTCAACAACAGAAAAATAAACCTGTTAGAGCTAGTAGACCAATTTAGTAGAGTGGCAAGATATAAAAGAAATATCCAAAAATCAGTGGATTCCTCTACAGTAACAGCGAGAACTCATAGAAGGAAACCAACAAAGCAATTCCACTTATAAAAGCCAACCACTAATTGAGATACTTGGAAGTGAACCTAATTAGAGACACAAAAGATCTGTACGAAAAAAACCCCTACACAATATTTTTGCAAGACACAATAAATGAATTTAAGAAATGGGAAAGTGTACCCTGTTAGTGGACAAGAAGACTCAATATTTTGAGTCCTATCAAAAGCAATCAATGTGTTCAATGCAATCCCGATACGGATGTCTAATTCCTTTTTCAAGGAGTTTGAAAGAAAAATTGTCATGCACACCAATGTTTATTGCAGCTTTGTTCACAATAGCAAGGAGTTGGAAACAACTAAAGTGCCCATCAACAAACGAATGGCTAGAGAAGCTGTGGTATATTCGCACAATGGAATACTATGCTGCATTGAAAAACAAGGAACTCATGCAATATTATTCAAAATGGTTTACTCTGGAGAACATTATGCTGAGTGAAATATCCCAGTCACAAAAGGACAAATATTACATGATGCCACTGTTGTAGAATGGGACTAACCTCGGGGTTGGGGAGAGACTGAGTAAGATGGGTTCAATAATGTATACTGCACTGAAACAGAGGAGGGAGGAAACTGTTTAAAAGAGATACGTGACTAGGTATTTCTGTCATCACAGGAGTCTAGAGCGATGGCTCCATGGTGGAGGGGACCTGGGGGAGGTTTGTAAAACAATGAAATAATCTTTTCTTTTACTTTTCCATAACTTTTGGACTCATGTACTTATAACTTGTTAGTTAAATTTGTGCCTTCTAGGTTGCAACATCCCCATGATACATCTTCAAGGATATGAACATGTACGGCTAAGCACAATTAATAACAGTGCATCTAAATTCCAGAATCAATCTCCATAATAGTCTATGTGTTTCCTACTGCCAAAGGGGCCCTTTAGAGTAGTGAGAGAAGATCTTCACCCTGAAACCCACAGCGTCCCTTTTCAGCAGGAAGTAGCTAAGAGAATACGCCATCCCCTTTTCCTTATGAATCAGGGTGAAGTCTCTCTCAGGGAGGAGTGATAGGGAATGGCAAAGGACACACTGACAAAGGAGATTAATCAGAACTGACTTTGACAAGCACTGTGGCAATTGGACCATTAAAACAGACATTCGGATGGTGGGGGAAGAAGAACAAACTGGGGAGGAGGGTAGAGAGAATTGTGCAGCAATGAAGGAATGAAAACCCAAAATTCCTGTAAATGTTCATTAAAACTAATAAAATTTAATAATAAAACAAAAAAAACCCAAAAATAGAAAGAAAAATTGTCAGTTTTATTTTGAGAAAAAAGAGACCCCAAGTAAGTTAAGTGCTCCTGGAAAACAAAAATGAAGTGGGAGGCATAGCGCTCCCTGACCTCAAAACTACCATACAGCAGTAGTAACAAAAAGAGCATGTAAAACAACTAGTAAAACAATAGGCATATAGACCAATGGAACAGAATTGAGAACCCAGAAGTGTACCCTTCCATTCATGGTCAACTGATATTTGACTAGGAAATAAGCCTATTAAGTAGAGAAATGACAACCTCTTCAAAAAAAGATGCTCACAATATTGGACTGCTACCTGCAGAAAGTTGAAACAGGATCTACATCTCACACCATACACAAAAATCAATTCAAGGTGGATGTAAATCTCAAAACTGTAAAGTTCATCAAAGACAGATCAAGCTTGGACAACCTAGTCTATGTTATAAAGAGACTGCCATATACAGCCAGAAATGCACAATCTGTAGAGGATAGAATTGATGAATGGGACCTTTTAAAGATTAAATCCTTGTGCACATGAAAATCTTTTTCTGACAGAGTGAAAAGAATACCTGCTGGCTTAGAGAAAAACATATTGCAATACATTTAAGACAAGAGTCTTATACCAAAAGTTTACAGAATCCTAAAGGGCTTCCCCAAGAAAAAGACTGATCACACAATTACAAAACAGGCAAAAGACATGGAAAGAATTTTCATAGAGGAAGATATTCAGATGGCCAACAGACATATGAAGAAATGTTCAAAATAACTAGCAATAAGAGACATTCAAATAAAAACCATAGTGAGATACCATTTTAGTCCAGTAACAGTGGCAAATTTTAACAGGACAGCAAGTAGTAAATGTTGGAAAGGATGTGGGGAGATAGGAACTCTTATACATTGTTGGTGGGATTGTAAAATGGTATAAACACTCTGGAAGGCAGTTTGGAGTTTTTTTAGAAATCTGAACAAAGAAATTCCATATGATCCAGCTATCTCACTGTTTGGAATATACCCAGAGAGAATGAAAAGTGAGGCACAAACAAATATTTGTAAACCAATGTTCATAGCAGTGTAATTCACCACTGCAAGAACATGGAAACAGCCCAAATGTCTAGCCACCATCAACTGGATTGAGAAATTATGATATATTCACACAATGAAATACAATACAGTATGCAGGAGCAATGATTTTGTAAATCACTACCTCACTTGGGAGGGACCGGAGAATATTAAGCTAAGAGAACTCAGTCCCAAAAGGAGAAATAATGGTATAAGATCATTATTTTAGAAATAGATAACTAGTAAACCGTGTATGAAGATCTAAGACAGGGAAAAGAGGGAAGCAGATGGGTGGTGATGCACAGGGAAGTGTCATTATGGGGTGGAAGAGAGTGTGTTGGGGAAGTGTGGATATCAGGTGTGAGGGACAATGTATACAAACTGTGTAGATAAATCAGTGTAAAATTTAAAAAAATTGCAAGAGAAAAAAAATCCAAAAATAAATGGAGGGAATATGATGTATTAGAAAAAGCAAAGATACTAGTGTTCAATCTAAAAATAAAACAAAACAAGAAAAAATCCAATCCCCAACATGATATTGGTATAACAACAGGCACATAGACCAACGGAATAAAAAAAAAAAATTCAAAAACCATAATAAACCCATTTGCCTACCTCTACAAAGAAATGAAACCTATTAAATGGGCAAATGACAACCTCTTTAACAAGGGTGCTGGCTAACAGGACATTTATGAGCAAAAATTTAAAATTAGATCTATTTCTCACACCATACACAAAAACTATGCCAGAATGGATTAAAATCATAAAGATCATGTTGTGGTGGTAGCAGTGTACGATGAAGTGGGAACTAACCAATAGCTGATCCTTCAGTGAGTTTTCAGAGGCAGTAATCTCATATTCTGTCTTTCTCCTGTGGAGCAGCTGGCAGATTTGAACTACAATCCTTCAGATTCGCAGCACAGATTCTTACCAGAACACATTTAGAAACTCTAATGTATGGTATTCATAAACTTGCAAATATAATCCAAAACGCACAACCAGGAGAGGGATGAGGATGGGGGCAGAAGGGGTAGGATGTTAATCATAGGGTTACATAATTTAATAGGTGAGTGGGATGAAGAAAATGGGAAGGATATTTTGTGAAAAACATGTATACAAACTTTGTAAATAAATCAGAATAAAATGTAAAAATCAATTAAAAAAGAAAATGTAAAAAAGTATTGATGAAGAAGACTTTCTAAAAATCAAATCCTATGGGCACCAAAAGATGTGTCCAATATAGTGGGACAGAAAGCCAACAGATTGAGAAAGAATACTTGTCAGTGATATTTTCAGATAAGAGACTCATAACTAAAATTTACAAAATATTACAGTGCTTTCAACAAGGGAGTTCTGGTGGATTAATGGTACTATACTATCAACCCAAAGACACACAGAACAAATCCACTAGCAACTCCATGGGAGAAACATGGATAGTCCCCTCTGAATTTACTGCATTTAAAAACATGCAAAAACATTAACTAAATGTTACAGAGTTAATATCACCAGGGCCTCATGACTATGGATGGCCTCTGAGTTGACAACTGTGGCCTATAAAGGGTTAACTGGAAAAAGGAATGCAATTCTGGGGTCTGTTGCTGATTTCCAAGAATCACTCCTTTCAGGGCCCATTGAAGCACAACATCTGGCATACACTTGAATAAATCCTTGAAGCTTCCTTACAAATACTTTGTGAATTCTGAACCTTGACTCCTGTCTATTAAAGTTACAGTGATAACATCCTAGTAAGCATGACAGCACTTCATTTATAAGTGAGGATCACTCTGAGAATAAAAGCATGTTTTCTCCATCCCTGACCTTAAAGTCTCCAAATAAAGTTGCCATTTACTCTTCTGCTAATCATTCTATTACATATACTAATTTTTAAGTCAGATTTTTCACTAGGGCATGAGTTCTCTTTCTGAGTTTTCTCTTGCTCCTCATTTTCCCCTTATTTTTTCCAGACTCAGTTTCTCCTTGAAAGGTCCAGTCATGTCTACTCTATCTCCCCCTTCTTCCACATTCCTCTCAAAAAGTTTTGTCACTCAGTGTGGCTTAAATTGAAAGCAGACTCTTTTGAGGGGGCTGCTGGCTGCTCTTCCTCTTTTTCTTCTTCTTCTCTTACTTTGTGCTACTGAGTGGAACTTTCTGGAGGACTCTTGACATATTTGAATTTTCAAAATCCTGAACTTAGCCTACACTTATTTTCCCCGAATTGAAATTATAACTATAATTTTAGTGTATTGGAGGTGAAATGAGTCTATGAGTTTATCAAACTACATATTTCCGTTGTGAAGTTGAGGGGAGGGGGGAGACACCTCAAGAGGTTCTCTGTCATACCCTACTGCCTTCAAACATATTCATTCATCTTCTTGTGTAATCCTATTCATTATCACTACAATCTAGCCAGCATCAACTCACCACCTTTACTGAGTTACAATGAGATCACTGTATTCATAATTTCTTTTTGAGCTCCTTACCTTTTTATACAACTTCTGTGGAGGCTCCTCAGAGTGTGTTAGTCAAAGGTATGTCAGTTTGGGCTTTTCAAAAAAATAAAAAAAGAACCCTAAGACAAAACTACTAATTGGTACTTTATTTGAGAGGCAAATCTTGGAAATAGCCATGGAAAGTGGCACATAGTCCATAAAGGGTTTGTTATTGAGCATGCTACTCCTAAATACAACTAGAGTTCAACTACTCCAGAAGTGTCTTAGAGATTGTATAGATCAAAGTAAGAATATTTTTTTTTCCTCCTAGGATCAAGAAAATATATTTATTTATTCCATTTACTCCATCACTTTTGAGAAATTATTTTAGAGCATGTACTCATTCCCTGATACTTAAAGTCCTCTCAAACTTTAGAGATAGCATATTCTTTCATTTTCCCCCTTGCTTTTTTTTTAAAAAAAAAAACTGTTTCAAAGGTAATGAATGTTTTATAAACATATTTATTTACAAAATTTGAATACATTGTTATTGACACCAGATCCTATCAATTTCCCTCACCCCCCACACCATCAAATTGTACAATTTCATGATTAAACCGCCCCTACCACACCCCTGCTGTTTCCATCCTCCTTCACCTCTTTGATCCTCATACTCATTCTAAAATAATGGTTTCACACAATGTCTGTCCTTTTGGGACTGAGTTAGTTCACTCAGCATAATGCTCTCCAGTCCCTTCCAAGTTAGGTAATAATCTACAAAATCATTGCTCCTGTGTGCTTTATAGTATTCCATTGCATGACTGTACCATAATTTCTCAATCCATTAGATTGTGGTTGGACATCTGGGCTGTTTCATGTTCTTGCAATAGTGAATAACAATGCTATGAACATTGGTGTACACGTTTTCATTTGAACCTTATATCTCATTGTCCTGGCTTATATTCCAAACAGTGGAATAGCTGGGTCATATGGAATTTCTGTTTAACTTTTTGAGAAAATACCAAACTGCCTTTCAGGATGGTTGTATGATTTTATAATCCCACCTAAAGTGTATTCTGTATAATGTTCTTATCTTGCCACATCCTCTACAACATTTATTACTTACTGTCCTGTTAGACTTTGCCACTTTAACTGGAATGAGATGGTGTCTCATTGTGGTTTTGATTTCCATCTCTCTTATTGCCAGTGATTTTGAACATTTCTTCACGTGTCTGGTGGTCATTCGAATATCTTCCTCTGTGAAAATCCTTTCCATGTCTTTTGTCCATTTTGTAATTGGTTTTTCAGTCTTTTTCTTGTGGTGGCCCAGGAATATTCTGTAGTCACTCATTATGAAACTGATTATTGTCCGAGATGGAATTACCAAATGTTTATTTACAGTCTGTAGGATTTCTTTTTCACACTGCTGGAAAAAGTTTCTAATGCACACAAAAACTTTTAATCTATAACCTTTAAAGGTCCCATTCATTAAATTTGTCCTCTTCAGATGGTGCTTTTCTGGCTAGGGCTTCTAAGTTTGGTCCCAGTTTGTCTTTTATGGACTTTATGGTTTGGGGCCTCATTCCCAGGTCTCTGATCCATCTTGAGTTGGTCTTTGTGTATGCTGTGAAATGTGAACCCTGTTTCAGCTTTCTGTAGGAGGAAGTCCAGTTTTTTCCATCACCATTTCTTGAAGAGGTTATCATTTCCCCATTTTATAGGTTTGATTTTGTTGTTGAATATCAGTTGACTGTAGATAGATGGGTCCATTTTTTGGTTCTTAATTTTTTTTCTATTGGTCTATGTGCCTATCATTGTACTAGTTTTTGTTATTACCACTGTGTAGTAGATTTTTTGGTCAAAGAGTGCTAAGGTTCCATTTTAATTTTGTTTCCGAGAAATGTTTTACTTATTAATTGTCTCTTTCCTCTCCAAATAAACTTGAAAATTTCCCTTTAAATCTCCTTGAAAATTGAATTTGGCATCTAGATTGTGATTGTGTTGGCCATGTAGACTGTTTTTGGTAGGATGTTGTTGTTGTTGTTATGTGCCATCGAGTCGTTTCCGACTCATAGCGACCCTATGCACAACAGCCCTAAACCCTCCTCTATCCTGCACCAACCGC
>NW_006400185.1:252119-254326 GCF_000299155.1 Elephantulus edwardii | reverse complement strand
TTGGATGTTTATTTTATATTCTGTCACTCGACTAAATTGGCTTACTTATTCACTTATTGTCTAAGGGGTCCTACAGGAGGGACTAAAGGTCAGTAATATCTCCTGAGATTATTTTATGCCTAACTCCTTTCAATAAATAGAGAATGTTTGTATTTTTCTCAGAGTATAGTTGTATTTTACTCAGTATTTCCAGAATATAGTACATAACAGCTACATTGCATACTTTTAATTTAATTTATAAATTAAATCTTTCAACAATAATCTATTAAGTGAAAACAAATATATATATCACCATCTCATTACTGTATTAGTCTCTAAGTTGCAGTCTACATTATATTTTAGTATATATTTTTTCAGATTGCACTTTCCAAAAATAAATTTTAACACAAGTGTTTTAGTAGGAGTTTAAGAAGTGATACAAGTATATTCAGCACCTTAATAATTATTACTCTGAGAACCCCAGCCCTCCCACTCCTACCTGCCACTGTCTTACTGCAACAGATTCAAACCCATCTGAACATCACTGGCTACTGCCACCATACAGCCTCAACAGACCCCATCCAGCCTGCTGCTGCAAGTCATCCAGTGCCAGACCAGCAGATCTCATCCACTGTGTGATCCTGGGAGGAAAATTCATGATTATGAATCTTGCTTAGAGGGAAGTTTTCCAGCAAGCGTAAGGATGTACTATGAGGTAGACGTATAAAGTGAGAACTGATGGTCTAATGGTAAGAAGCTGTGTTGCAATATCAAAAACACGCTGTTCAAATCCACCAGCTTTGCCATGGTAGAAGGTAATCTGCTTTGTAATGAACTGACTCTGAAACAAGCTGGAAGGTCAGCTATGGGTCAATTCTGACTTGAGGGTACACAACAACAGACATATAAAACAGAGGAACAGAACAGTACCCATGAACTACCCCTCTTCAAATAATATAGAAAACTGTAGATCTACATATATGTTTCAATTATTAGCTCCATCTCTTACCATTTTCATTTAACAGATTATTACTGATAAATTTAATTGAATTAAAAATAGGCAGTGTACCTGTTACGTGCTACATTCTGAGGATGCTAAGAATAATATAACAAACTTCTGTTGGTTGAGAGGATATCCCCTCACATCCCTTGAGATCTCGTTGCTGAGACTGTGAACTTCTTCCTCAACAGAACCACAGACCAGCAGGCTCACCACACCTGGACAGAGGAAGACGTCCATCTTCTTTTTATCTGCAAACTGCCCAATGAGAATGTTGCTAGTGGAATGAGAAGTAAACCACTTCCACCTTGGACTTTGGTTTTAATGGACTCATAGATGAGTGGACCTGTAACTGCTATGACATAGCCAAAGAGAGTGAGGGACCCTATTTCCCTGCTGTGCACTGACAATTGGCTAAAAGGATTGTCATCAGGAAGCTGACTGGATAAAAATTATCTCTTATTCACCAAATTAATGAAAGCAGTCTTCATTGCCTAAGAGAAGGAAAAATATCTCAATAACAAACAAAACCAACAACACTGGCAATTCTGGTACAAAGCATAAAGTCTGAAACTTTATTAACAGTATAATATAGATAAGGAACTGAGAAGTAGCTAAACAGGTGTAACAGAAGCTGACTCACATATATTAAGAAGAACTTCACATAATATCAAAGCAGCAGTGGCCATTTTTAAACAGCATTAAACAACAAAGCAATCCATATATTTAAAAAAAAAGATAAGATCATAGACTCAAGGAATACCTCAGAGACAAGAGGGGAAGAAAAAAAATACACTGAAGTGAAATTCCAAACATTGGTAATCAAGAAATTACAAATGATGGAAGAGTTGAAACCCTAAGTAAAGAGATAAAAGAATTTGTTTTAATCATGACAAGACAGAGAGGGTACAACCAACACAATAGAAATAATAGGAAAACCATGAAAATATAATCTGGAATAACAAGAGAGAAATCTTCAACATCCTTGATGGGTACAGGAACAGGATAGAAGAGATGGAACAGCAAGTAAGACCCTGAATGAGAATGTTCTAGCAAAAAATGCAAAGAGAAGATGTAGAGAAATTTAAGAAAATGTAAGAATCAGATGTTGTTGTTGTTGTTGTTATGTGCCGTCGAGTCGCTTGCGACTCATAGTGATCTTATGTACAACAGCCCTAAACTCTGCTCTGTCCTATGCCAATCGCACTGTCTCTGACACTCCCATCCC
>NW_006400185.1:250252-251184 GCF_000299155.1 Elephantulus edwardii | reverse complement strand
GTGTTCCCTTCCTCTGTTCTGACGACTACCTCCTGGTCCAAGTATAAGTTTCGCATTAGAATGATCAAGTGTTCTGGGATTCCCATTCTTCCCAGAGTCAGCCATAGTTTGTTATGGTCCACACAGTCAAATGCCTTTGCATAGTCAATGAAACACAGATAGACATTCCTCTAGTATTCTCTGCTTTCAGCTAAGATCCATCTAACATGAGCTACAATATCCCTAGTACCACAACCCCTTCTAAACCCAACCTGGATTTCTGGTAGCTCTCTGTTGATGTGCTGTTCTAGTCAGTTTTGTATGATCTTCAGTAAAATCTTGCTTGCTTGTGAAATCAGTGAGATTGTTCTATAGTTTCCACACTCAGTTGGGTCACCTTTCTTTGGGATAGGAACAAATACAGATCTCTTCCAGTCAGTTGTCCAAGTGGTTGTTCTCCAGATTTCTTGGCACAACTTGGTGAGCACGTCCAGGGCAGCATCTGTTAGCTAAAATATGTCAATTGGTATACCATGTGTTCCTGGAGCCTTATTTTTTGCCATTTCCTTCAAAGCAGCCTGAACTTCTTCTTTCATCACCATAGGCTCTTTCTTATATGTTGTTTCATGAAATGCTTCTGTGTCTTCCAATTCCTTTCGATACAGTGACTCAGTATATTCGTCCCATCTTCTTTTAATACGTCCTGGATCATTTAACATTGTGCTGAAAGCATCCTTGATTATATCAACTTGAGGTTTGAATTTGTTCTTCAGTTCCTTGAGCTTAAGATATGCTGAGCTGGATAGGAAGGCTTAATGTTGTGAAAATGGCAATATTACCAAAGGCAATATACATGTTCAATGCAATCCCAATACAAATACCAATTTCATTCTTCAATGAGATGGAAAAGGCAATCTCCAGCTTCATTTGGAATGGAAAGAAGCCACGAATAA
>NW_006400185.1:219789-248434 GCF_000299155.1 Elephantulus edwardii | reverse complement strand
CTGACTCCAACTCCTTGCATATTTCATTGTAATATTTTGCTTTGTCATCCTGTGCTGCCTTTTGAAATCTTCTATTCAACTCTTTAGTATCTTGAATTCTTCCTTGTGCTTTGTCTTCTCTGCGCTCCAGTGCAAAAAGAAATGTATCATTGGAATTCCAGAAAAGGGGAAGAGGGAGCACTGGAAAAAAAGAATCGTAGGAGAGTCTAAAAAAATAAAAAATAAAATAAGTTTCCAGATATCATGGAAAATGAGGAAATATGCAATAAAACACCCTAAATAAAAACAAGGCATTGTAGTAAAATTCTTCAATATCGAAGACAAGCCTCAAACACTAAAAGTAACCCAAGAAAAATAAAGTGTCACATGCAAAGAAGAACGAATTAGATTAAACTCAAACTTCTCATCAGAAACCGTACAAGAAAACAATGGGATGACATATACCAAAGCCAGACAGAAAAAAATTGCCAACTGAGGATCCTGTATCCAGTAAAACTGCCCATCAAAAATGAAGGAGATTTTTTATTCAGCATAATACTCTCTAGTCCCTCCCAAGTTAGGTAATAATTTACAAAATCATTGCTCCTGCATGTTGCATAATATTCCATTGTGTGAATAAACCATAATTTATTTCTAAATCCATTCATTTGTAGTTGGACATTTCGGTTGTTTCTATTTTCTTGCAATGGTGAATTAACTCATTCCCACAAGGATGAATATTCTATAAACTATTACTGTAGAATGAGTATAAGGATCCTAAGTGGGTGGGAAATGTGGGAGCAGAAGGATCAGGACATGCAGGGGGAGATGAGATTAATCATGGAGATTTACAATTTGATGGCGAGTGTGAGGGAAATTGGAAAAATCTGTTCTTAAAATCAATATATTTGAATTTTGTAAATAAATATTAAAAAAATAAGGAAAATTAGATCATTCATAGAACAGCTGAACTTCATAAATTAGGTCATTAATAGAACAGCTGAACTTAAGGAATTTATGAAAACAATATCAACTCTAACAAAAACACTTAAGGAAGTGCTTCACATAAGGACAGCAAAAATTGTGGATGAAAATGGGCAGTTGGGAGAAAGGTGAAGGTGTTAATCATTGTTGTAGCTGTTGTTACGTGCCACAGAGTCATTTGTGACTCATTGCTGCCCTATGTACAAGAGCCCTAAACCCTACTCTGTCTTGTGCCAACCTCACTGTCTCTGACACACCTACTCTCATTACCCCAGTCACTGAATTGATCCATCTCCTTGAGTGTCTGCCTATCTTGCACTGTTCCTCCACACTCCCAAGCATGATGGCCCTCTCCAAGGACAAGTCCCTCCTTGCAACATGCCTAAAGTATGTCAGACAAAGATTCAGAATCCTTGCCTCCAAAGAGCAGCCCAGTTTCACCCTCTCCAGGACAAATTTGTTTGTTATCCTAGCAGTCCATGGTATATTCAACACTCTTCTCCAGCACCAGAACTCAAAGGCATCAATTCTCTTTCTATCATCCCTAGTCACTGTTCATCCCTCTGATGCATAGCACTCAATTACGAAGACTATGGCCTGGATCAGGCACACCTTATTCTCTAGCCTGACATCCTTGCTTTTCAGTATTCTGTAGAGGTCCCGGAACAGCTGATTTATTAATGCATTTGTCTCTTGATTTTCTGGCTGCTGGTATTAAGAATGTTGACTGTTGAGGCAAGCAAACTAAAACTGTTAACAATCTCAGTCTCTTCACCATCTATCATGATGCTGCCAATTTGCCCAGTGGTGAGAATCTTTGTTTTCTTCATGTTTGAGCTTCAACCCATATTGAAGGTTGCAGTCTTGACTTTCTGCAGCAAGGACTTCAGGTCCTCCTCAGTTTCAGGAAGCAGGATTGTGTCATCTGCATAACGCAGATTGTTGATGAGTCTTCCTCCAATTCTGATGCCACATACAGCCCAGCATTCCAGATGATCTGTTCTGCATACAAACTGAAAAGGTATGGAGACAGAATACATCTCTGCCAGACACCGTTACCAATTTTGAACCATGCAGTGTCTCCTTCCTCTGTTCTGATGACTGCCTCTTGGTTCACAGATTTCACATAAGCACAATCAAAAGTTCTAAGATTTCCCATTCTTCTCAGAGTCAGTCACAGTTTGTTGTGACCCACACAGTCAAAAGCCTTTGCATAGTCAATGAAACACACAGACATTCATCTGATACTCTCTATGTTCTGCCAAGATCCATGTAACATTAGTTATAATATCCCTCATACCACGACCTCTTCTAAACCCAGTCTGCACATCTGGCAGTTCTCTGTTGAAGTGTTGCTCCTGTCATTGTTAGATAATTTTCAGTAGAATCTTGCTTGCATGTGATGGTAATAATCATAGGGCTGCAAAATTTGATGGGTGGAGAGAGGGGCTATGTGGATCATAACAAAACTGTGTCTAACTATGAGAAGAATGGGAATCTCAGAACACTTGACCGTGCTTATGCAGTACCTATACTTGGATCAGGAGGCAATCGTCAGAACAGAGAAAAGAAACAGTGCATGGTTCAAAATCAGGAAGGATGTAGGCTAACGAGTGTCCTATCTCTATACCTTTTTAATCTATATGCAAACAGATCATTTGGGAGGCTTGAATCTGTGAAGAGGAGTGTAGCATCAGAATTGGAGGAAGATTCATCAGGACACCACTCTGATTGGTACATAACCATAACATCACATCACATAACATAACATAACAAATTTTTACTTTTCTAGAAACACTTGTTGTAGATCGAAGACTGTAGCCATCAATACAGATTACATCTCACTCCCTTTCATTGCTTGTATGCTGAAGTGCTAGAGATAGTGCTGCTTTCAAAGCTCCCTGGATAGAAACTGCCTAAGTTGGCACGTCTGGTCTCACCACAGAGTAAGGAGGACAATACATCTCTGGAGAAAGACATTTTCAGGTAAGACAATTTTTCCCAGAGCCAGCACTTTTTTGTGCTGAGGAAAAAAGGGCCTGAAACTCCCCTGGAGAAAGACTCCTCCATTTAAGGATCCCTGCTGCCTCAGGGACATCCTTGGGGCCAAAAAGTAAGGAAGAGTTTGAGACTCTGAGCTACAAACAGAGATGTTTATTTTAACAACCAGCACAGGAGGTAATAGAGAGATAGCAGCCAGCAGTCAAAAGCCCCTAGGCAGAAACTGCTTAAGTCAGTACCCCTGGCCATACACCATTCCACAGACAATGGAGAACAGTTGACTTCAGTAGAGAAGACATTATAAGGCAAAACACTCTTTCCCAGAGACAGCACTTTCAGGTGTGAGGAGAGAAGAGCCTGAAACTCCCTAGAGAAAAGCTCCGCTTCTTGGAGATCTCTGGCACCTCAGACTCATCAGAGGGAACAAAGAGGACAGTAGAGTTTGGTGCAAGGAACTAAGACATCAGCAATGATATCTCTAGTTCCATGGCCTTTAAATCCTGCATAAACTTCTGACAATTCTCTGTAAATGTAGTGCTCTAGCTATTTTTTTAATCATCTCAGCAATATTTTGCTTGTATGTGTTATTAATCATATTGTTCTATCATTTTCATTTTCTGTTGAATCATCTTTCTTTGTAATAGGAACAAATATGATTTCTTTCAGGCAATCATATAATACGACCAAGCAATTAAAGAAATGCAGTGGTATTACTTGAGTGGCCTAATTTACTGAGACAGCTCTATGACTTCTGGTACTATGATTACTTAAAATAGTTTTAATAGTGCAATGATAATTAAACAACTCCTTTTTTAGTGGGAGAAAACAGTCATTTATTGATGCATCAAATTTATCAATTCACTCAATATATAGAGACTATAAACACAATCTTTAGTTGAAGAGGATATAAACACAATCTTTAGTTAGGATTTATCACTGAAGTAAAAATTAGGCAAGTTGTTTTCGTCATAATTCTTAGCCTTGTAATTTTTTAAATTCTGCCTTAGAATTCTTAAACATAAAATTTGCTGGTTAAAAACAACGTATATGAACTTCACAAATTTTGTATGTAAACCAGTATAAAATTATTACCTAACTTGAGAGAAGCTGAAGAACATTATGCTGAGTGAACTAATTCAGTCCCACAAGGACAAACACTATATAAAACCATTATTGTAGAATGAGGATGAGGATCCAAGGGGTGATGGCAGAAGCAGATAGGTGAGGATGTGTGGGGGCAGGAGGAGGGATTAATCATGAGGTCATATAATTTGATGGGTGGAGGGGAAATGGGAGTGATCTGGTGCAAAAAACATTGTATTTTAGTTATGTAAATAAACTAGTATAAAAAATGGTGGTTAGTAAAACACAAATTCTACTGAAAAGACTACACTGGAATGTTGCAATATTTACTTTTAGTGTTCAAGAACAGACTCTAGAAATCGTAGTAAGAGTAAAAATTGTTTTAAAAACCCGTTTTGCACAACTGGACATGACCTAGGGTATAGTTATTCAGTTTTTCTCCATATTGCTATTTTACTATTGTTTTACAGGAAGGGCATATGAAAACATTGTCATTGGAAAAACATAATAGGACAGAATAGAAGACTAGAAGAACAGGGCAAATAGAATGAACATATCCTTTCAAATTCCTCACTTCTACAAGTCATGGACATTTTGAAAATCACAGGCATATTTTATATCTGTGTGTTTTAAGTCTGTGCTATGTGCACATATGTAGTGAAGCAAAGGAAAGAATGAATGAATGAGCTCTTACCACATATGTGGTACTGCAGTTGATGTTGCTTATTCTTGTTGCATCTGTGGGACATTGTTGGAATAATTGTTTGTAGAGTCTTTCTTCTGCATAAATGGTTGTTGTTGAGTGCTTAAGAGTTGGCTACAACTCTTAGTGACCTTATGAACAATAAAACCTTTTCCTATACTGCACATCTTCACCACCTTTAAAATATTCAGTATTATGTCTTTTTTTCAAGATTGGCCTCTCCAATAGCGTGCCCAAAATATATGAAAGGAAGTTTCATTGTATTTGCTTTACAGAGCACCGTGGTTGGGCTTCAGTCAGATTTGTTTGTTATTTTTCACTGTATTTGCTCTACAGAACACACTGTTTGGACTCCAAGACAGAGTTGTTATTTTTCACCCATACCGCAATTTGAAGGGATTGATTCTTCTTCTATCATCCTTAAAAACTGTCCAACTTTCAGAAGCATAAGAAGCAGGTGAAAATATCATGGCTTGAGTCACTTAAGTCTTTAAATTTATAGCCTTGCTGTTTAGCCATTGGAAGAGACCTTTGACAGGAAATTCCTCCAGTGCAACATTTGTTTGTTTTAATTTACTGACTGCTGCTACTATAGGTGTTGATTATGGATCAAGCAAAATGAAATTTTTAATAATTTCAGTCTTTTCTCCATCTAACATGATGTTACATATTTTGTTTTCTTGATGTTGAGACAGAATTCATATTGAAGGAAGTAATTTTTGATCTTCTGAAATAATTCAAGTTTTCATCTCTTTCTGCTAGCAAGATTGTATCATCTGCATAGTGAAGGTGGCTATATCTTGCTCCAATCCTGATGGAATATTTTTTCCTCATATGGTCCAACTTCTTAAGTTATTTACTCAGCATATAGAATGAAAAGGTACTCAGGAAAAATAAACACTTTCCTGTTCTCTAATTTCATTCCAATAAGGTCAACCTTTTTTATGCATAGGTCTTTTATGTGCACAGTGAAGTGTTCTAGAATTTTTATTCTTACCAGTATTACTCATTATTTGTTATAATACATACAGTTAAATGGCTTTTCTCAATCAGAAAAACACAAGTACATACTGTTCTGAAATTCTCTGCTTTCAGTCAGTATTCATCTGACATGAGCAGTGATATCCCTCATTTTACAACCTTTCCTGAATCCAGTTTGAATTTCTGGCACTTCTCTGTCAATGAACTATGACAGATATTTCTGAAAAATCTTAAGATTTTTTTTTTACATACAATACTAATGATATTGTCTGATAATTTTTACACTGTGTTGGATCACGTTTTTTTTTTTCTTTAAGTGGGAACAAATACATCTCTTAGAAATTTCGTGGCGTCAACTATTTAGCACTTCCAGGGATACATCTATTTGCTGAAATGTCTCAATTGCTATTTTATCACTAGGACTTTCAGTACAGCTAGTACTTCTTTCTTCATTACCACTGATTGTTGGTCATATGCTACTTTCTGAAATGGTTCCATGATGATATTTTTTTTTACTTTTAAAAAATTATACAGATTTGATTCCAAGATGGTGACTGTGGAGAGTGGAATGTGAAGAGCTGGAGGAATAGCAAGCTGCATAGAGACAGGCCACTAGAGAGACCTTCACACCTCACAGAGAGCAGCTGACATGGTGTGACGTGGATGGTAGGAATTTGAATCAGAACTTTTGATTGAACAATTAGTTTTGGAACTAGAGGAACACAGAGCCATGCTGCAGGCTATGCCAAAGACCCAGCCAAAGCCAGAAGCTGCCAGCTGAGCTGCTGTGGGACCCATCCAACAGGAAAAAAGGTTAGTGTGGAATTGGCTGATCTCTTTTAAGCCCCACAAAGACTGAGTGGGTCTGTTGGAATTTGATTGAATTTTCTTGTGCTCCCAACAACAGCCCACGATCAGTGAGGCTGGTAGGAACCTGACTGGGTTTTCTTGAACACTGTTGATTACCTGGAAGAGCACCCAAGAGTGAGCCTACTGCGTGGAATTTGGCTGAGTTCTCTTGGGTCACACCAACTGCCCAGGAATGGGCTAGCTGGTGGGAATTTATCTAAGTTTTCTTGGGCACCATCGACTTTCTGGGAGATCACCCAAGAGTGAGTGGGTTGGTGGGAATTTGACTGAAATTTTGTGTACACTGCAGATCAACCAGAGGCTAGTGGGTTGCTGGGAATTTGATTGAGAATTCTCAGTTTCTGCTATACCCAGGACCCTACTCAAGCAAGAGTTGCTGTATGAGGGCACCTGGTTAAGGGCTGCTGGGCAGGGACTACTGAGTGAGAACTGTTGGATGGGAGATGAACAGCGGGAATTTGAGTAGGGACCCAACTTGTGAGCACACCCAGACATCTAAGGTCGAAGAGAGGTCCCACAAGTAGTTCATCTGCCCGTGTGGTTGCCCCACACCCATACCTGCACCACTCCTATTCAGCTCCACACCTGTGCCTACACATCCAGTCAATCAACTTTTGTTAATCCAGAGCACCTTGATCTGACTTACCTATAAGAGGCTGCTCTCACAGACTCTGAACTGAACTTTCCCTTGAGTCAAAAGCTCAGAGAAACACACAAGTAGGGTAGCTGCCGAATTGACCTCTAGAGCATTGTTTCAGATCAAGAACATATCAATGTCTTGAAAAAAGCAAGCTATACCACACACTACACAAGTGCAAATTAAAATGTCACACCATTTGACCCAGCAATTCCACTACTGGGAATATACCCCGAAGAGACCATAGCTGACATCCAAGCAGATATATGCACACCCATGTTTACTGCAGCTTTGTTCACAATAGCAAGGAGTTGGAAACAACCTAAGTGCCCATCAACAAACGAATGGCTAGAGAAGCTGTGGTATATTCACACAATGGAATACTGTGCTGCAATGAAAAACAAGGAACTCATCCAATATTATTCAAAATGGTTGACTCTGGAGAACATTATGCTGAGTGAAATATCCCAGTCACAAAAGGACAAATATTGCATGATGCCACTGTTGTAGAATGGGACTAACCTCAGGGTTGGGGAGAGACTGAGTAAGATGGGTTCAATAATGTATACTGCACTGAAACAGAGGAGAGAGAAAACTGTTTAAAAGAGATATGTGACTAGGTATTTCTGTCATCACAGGAGTCTAGAGCGATGGCTACATGGTGGAGGGGACCTGGGGGAGGGTATGTAAAACAATGAAAGAATCTTTTCTTTTACTTTTCCATAACTTTTGACTCATGTACTTATAACTTGTTAGTTAAATTTGTGTCCTCTAGGTTGCAACACCCCCATGATACATCTTCAAGGATATGAACATGTACGGCTAAGCACAATTAATAACAGTGCATCTAAATTCCAAAATCAATCTCCATAATAGTCTATGTGTTTCCTACTGCCAAAGGGGCCCTTTAGCGTAGTGAGAGAAGATCTTCACCCTGAAACCCACAGCGTCCCTTTTCAGCAGGAAGTAGCTAAGAGAATACGCCATCCCCTTTCCCTTATGAATCAGGGCGAAGTCTCTCTCAGGGAGGAGTGACAGGGAATGGCAAAGGACACACTGACAAAGGAGATTAAACAGAACTGGCTTTGACAAGCACTGTGGCAACTGGACAATTAAAACAGACATTCGGAGGGCGGGGGAAGAAGAACAAACTGGGGAAGAGGGTAGAGAGAATGGTACAGCAATGAAGGAATGAAAACCCAAAATCCCTGTAAATGTTCATTAATACTAATAAAATTTAAAAAAAAAAAGTCACACCCCCCCCAAAGGTGACACAGTATCAATGCATTTCCTGAAGACAGAAAGTCTGATGGAACTTTCTGACACAGAATTTCAAAGAACAATCATTGAATATTTTCATTGGATGAAAGAAAAACTTGAAGAATTACAGGATACTACAAGCAAAAACCAGAAGAAGCTAAAAAAAAACCCCAAAAACAAAAAAAAGAAAAAACAAAACAAAGAACACCCAAAACACACCCACAAAAAACCCCAAAACCAAGCAAGCAAAAAACCCAAAACAATCCAAAACAATGAAGATAAAACAAATGAGGCATTAATGGCACTGGGAAGACAAGAAACCATGATCAAAAATATGAGGCCTCATGTTTCAGATGCTGTCAACATGATTGAGGGACACATAAAAAAGATTGAAGGGCTGGAACCAGGGAAGTAAAAGATAGAATAGTCACCATTGATCTACTAGAGCAAAAAACAGAATCGAAAAGGAAGGAAAAGGAAGAAAATCTAACAATAATGAAGGACACAATCAAGAGAAATAACATGTGCATCATTGGAATCCCAGAACAGGAAGAAGCAAGTAAGACACCAAAAAAGTTGTAGAAGAAATTCTAGATGAAAAATTTCTAGGCATAATGAAGAATGAGAGAATAGATATTCAAAAAGCTAAGTGAAAATCACATTGAATAGACCCAAAAAGAAAAAAAAAAAACAAGGCATATCATAGTTAAATTTGCCAGAACAAAAGATAAGGAGAAAATCCTGAAAAAAGTGAGGGAGAAACAAAGAATAAACTCTATGGGAAAGCAGATAAGATTCAGGGAAAATTTCTCAGGAGAAACCATGCGAGCAAGAAGACAATTGAATGAAATATATCAAATACTCGAAGAACACAACTGTCAACCAAGAATACTGTACCCAGCAAAATTATCCATCACATATGAAGGAAAGATCAAGATATTCCCAGAAAAACAGAACCTAAGAGAGTATGTACAAACAAGGCCAGCATTTCAGGAAATACTGATATATGTCCTTCTTACAGAGGTACCACAGACAGCAGCTTGGACCAATGTAACTAGCAACAACACCAAAAATAACGAAATTATAGCAATAAAACCCTGCCTTTCAATAACCACACTGAATGTGAATAGTTTGAACGCACCATTGAAGAGAAGAAGAGTAGCAGATTGGATCAAAAAAAACAAAATCCATTAAAATGGTCTCCACAAGAGACACACCTGAAAAGTGAAGATAAAAAAAGACTAAAAATAAAAGGATGGGGAAAAAATATACCAAGCAAATGGCAACCAGAAAATAAAAAAGCAAGAGTAGTGATATTAATCTCTGGTAAAATAAATTTCATTGCTAAAGTCATCACAATGGACAAAGAAGGTTACTACATAATGCTTAAAGGGTCAATAGAACAAGAGAACATAACAATAATAAATATCTATGCAACAATGAAAGACCTGCAAAACATATAAAACAAACTAACTGAAAAAGGAAATAGACAACACTACTATAGTAGTTGGAGACGTCAATACACCACTCTCAAGAAAAGATAGAACTACCAGAAAAAAACTCAACAAAGATGCTCATGAGTTAAACCACACAATAAGCCAACTTGACCTGATAGGTATTTGCAGGCTAATCTCCACCCCAAAAGCACAGTATACGTTCTTCTCCAATGTGCATGAAACATTCTCCAGAACAGATCACATTTCAGGTCCCAAGGCAAGTATCAATACATTAAAAAACATAGAAATAATACAAAGCATTTTCTCAGACCACAATGCTACAAAATTAGAAATTAATAACAAGAGGATAAAGGAGGGAAAAAACCAAACAAACCATTCATTTGGAAGCTGAGCAACACCTTCCTTGAACATGACTGGGTACAGGAAGAAATAAAATAATGAAATTAAAAAGCTTCTTGAAAACAAATGACAATGAAAAACAACTTACCAGTACCTCTGGGAAACAGCCAAGCAGAGGTCAATTTATAGCAATAAGCAAACATATCAAAAGGTGGGGGAATGTCCATTGACTCTCTAATGCAACATATCCAACAAATTGAAAAAGAACAGCAAAAAAAACTTGACACACTCTATAAAACCTGAAATTATAAAAACTAGAGCAGAAATAAATAAAATTAAAAACTGAAAAACAATTGAAACCATCAACAAAACAAGGACTTGGTTCTTTGAAAAGGCCAATAAAATCAACAAACCACTAGCAAAACTAACAATGGAAAAGAAGGAAAAAACCACAAATAATTCGAGTAAGAGATGTAATGGGCAACGTCACAACAGAACCAGCTAAAATAATAAAGGCTAACAATGGAATATTATGAAAAATTATACTCTAACATATATGAAAACCTAGAAGAAATGGACAAATACTTAGAAAATCACAATCTACCAAAACTAACACCAGCTGAAATTGAACACCTGAACAGACCAGTTACAAAAAAGAAATTGAAATGGTAATAAAACAACTTCCAGCCAAAAAAAAAAAGTCCTAGGCTAGATGGATTTACAAGTGAATTCTATCAAATATTCAGAGAAGAACTGTTAGCAATCTTGCGTAAAGTATTTCAGAAAATAAAAAGAGATGGAATTCTCCCAGACTCATTCTTTGAAGCAACATATCTTTGATACCAAAGCCATATAATGTCATGACCAAAATAGAAAACTATAGGCCAGTATCTCTCATGAACATAGATGCAAAAATTGTGAATAAAATCCTGGCCGATAGAACCCAACCATACATAAAAAAATAATAATTCACCATGATCAAGTGAAATTCATAACAGCTATGCAAGGATGGTTCAACATAAGGAAAACAATCTATGCAATTCATCACATTAACAAAGCAAAGAACAAGAACCACATGATCCTATCAATTGATGCAGAAAAGGCCATTGACAAAATCCAAAACCCTTTCCTGATTAAAACACTCAATAAAAAGGAGTAGAGGGAAATTTCTTCAACATAATGAAAAGTATATATGCAAACCTGACAGCCAACATCATTCTCAATGGAGAGAGATTAAAGGAATTCCCCTTTAAAACAAGAACTAAGCAAGGATACCCACTATCACCTCTTCTATTCAATATTGTATTGGAAGTCTTAGCGATAGCAATAAGGTAAGAGAAGAAAATAAGAGGTATCCAAATTGGCAAAGAGGAAGTAAAATTATCTCTCTTTGTAGATGATATGATTGTATACTTAGAAAACCCTAAAGATTCAGCAAGAAAACTGCTGGACATAGTTGACCAATTCAGCAAAGTGGCAGGATACAAGATTAACATATAAAAATCTATTGGATTTTGCTACAGTGAAAAAGAGAATACAGAACTGGAGCTTAGAAAAAAATATACCCTTCACAATAACTAATAACAAGATTAAATACTTAGGAACAAACATAACCTGAAGCACAAAGGATCTATTCAAAGAAAATTACAAAACATTGTTACAAAAAACAAAAAGAGACCTTAAGAGGTAGAAGAATATCCCTGGATCAAGGACAGGAAGACTCAATATTGTGAAAATGACACTACTACCAAAGGCAATTTATATGTTCAATGCAATCCCAATACAAATACTAATTCCATTCTTCAATGAGATGGAAAAGGCAATCTCTAATTTCATTTGGAATGGAAAGAGGTCCCAAATAAGGAAAACACTGCTTAAAAAGAGAAACAAGGTAGGAGGCTTCTCAATCCCTGATTTCAAATTCTACTGCACTGTCGTGATGGTCAAGACAGCGTGGTACTAGTACAATGACAGACAAATAGATCTATGGAATGCAGAAATCAGCCCATCTACCTATGGTCAACTGATTTTGACAAGGAGATGAAATCAGTCAAGTGGGTTAATGACAGCCTTTTAAATAAATGGTGCTGGCAAAATTGGAAAACTATCTACAGAACACTCAAGCAAGATGCACATCTCACTCCATACACAGAAAACAATTCAAAATGGATTATGGACCTAGGACTAAAACCAAAGACTATAAACTTCATTAAAGAAAAGCTTGGAAGAACTCTAGAAGTCCTAATCCACAGCCTACAGTCTTCCAAGCATCCTGGAAAATCTACAACCAGGAGAGGATAAAATGGATAAATGGGATCTTCCAACAAGCAGATCCTTATGCACATCAAAAGACAGGGTAAAAGAGGAAACCACAGATTGGGGAAAAAATATTTGGTAATGCTATGTGAGACAAGGGACTTATATCTAGAATTTATAAAATTGTTGAGCACCAGAACAAGATAATGTTAAATAACCCAATTGAACAATGGACACAGCATATGAACAGACTTTTCACCAAAGAAGACATTCAGATGGCCAAGAAGCACATGGAGATATGTTCAAAATCCCTAGCTCTAAAGAAGATACAAATCAAAACAACTATGAGTTCTCTAAACCAGAAAGAAAAGCAAAATTTAACAGAACAGCAGACATCAAATGCTGGTGAGGTTGTGTAGAAACTGAAACCCTTATTCACTATTAGTGGGAGTGTAAAATGGTGCAACCACTGTGGAAGGCTGTATGGCGCTTTTTCAAAAAGTGGCAAAAAGAAATACCATTTGATCCAGCATTTCCACTACTGGGAACATACCCTAAAGAAACCATAATCGCCATACAAGCAGGTATTTGCACCCCCATGTTTATCGCAGCTTTGTTCACAATAGCAAAGAGATGGAAACAACTCAATTGCCCATCAACAAATGAATGGATACAGAAAATCTGGTATATTTACACAATGGAATACTATGCAGCATTGAAAAATGAGGAACTCATAAATATTATGCAAAATGGATGACCCTGGATGACATTATGCTGAGTGAAATATCTCAGTCACAAAAGGACAAATATTGTATAGGGCCACTGGTGTAAAATGGGACTGATACCAGGATTGAGGGAAGGCAGAGAAGGAGGGGGGAAATGGGGTATACTGCAGTGAAACAGATGAGGAAGAGAACTGTTTAAAAGAGATATATGATTGGGTACTATTATCATGTCAGGAGTCCAGAATGAAGCGTGCATAGTGCAGTGAACTTAGGGGGAGGGATTGCATAACAATTCTTTTACTTTTCAAGGAGAAGAGTGAATTGAGAGCAAGGGAGTAAGCTTAGAGAAAAATGCAACAATGAATGACTGGAAACCCTAAGTCTCTGTAAACTTTTATTAAAATTAATAAAAAAATACAAATTTATTTATAAAATTCAAATACATTTTTTCCACAATAGATTCTTCCAATTTTCATCACCCCTACCCATCAAATTGTACACAACCATTAGTAACCACTCTCTATCCCCATTTATGTGCTTCCAACCCCCCGACCCCGTCCTTTGGATACTCATTCTACAATAATGATTTCATTCTACAATAATAGTTTCATACAGTATTTGTCCTTGTGGGGCTGAAAAATTTACAGAATCTTTGCTCCTGCATGCCAGATAGTATTCCACTTTATGAATATACCATAATTTCTCAATCCACTCTTTTTTGGTTGGATATCTGGGCTGTTGCCATGTTCTTTTGATGGTGTTTAACACTGCTATGAACATTTGTGCACAAGCCTTCAATTGAGCCTCAGTTCTCATTTTCTTGGTGTAATTCCAAGCTGGATCGTGTGGAATTTCTCTGCTAAGATTTTTGAGGAAACACCAAACTGCTTTCCAAAGTGTTTGGAACATTTTACACCCACCAACAATGTGTAAGAGTTCCTATCTCTCTACATCCTCTCTATCATTTATTACTTGCTGCCTTGTTAAACTTTGCCAGTGTTTCTGGAGTGAGATGGTATATCATTGCAGTTTTTATTTGCAAACCCCTCTGATGATCAATTCTTTTTTATACAATGATTCTGAGTACTATTTCCATGTTATTTTTTAAACAAATTATTTATTTTACAGTGGTTTACTTACAAAGCTCATATATATTGTTTTTTGCACAGGATCTTCCTGTATTCTTTACCCACCTCTCCCTCCACTTATCAAATTGTGTGACCGTATTATTATTCTCTCTCCACCACTATTTTAACCATAGAATCCTACAGTATTATAACTCAAGGATTGAACTTGTTCAATTCTTTCTGTTTGCAAAATACAGAGTATCTTCTTCTCTTTTCATTTTTTCCACTCTAATTCTTTGCACATTTTCTTATAGTATTTTATTTCCTTTTCCTGAGATGCTTTTAGTGTTTTTCTGTTAGTTCACTTACTTCAATATTTCTTCTTTTTACTTTGGCTTCTTTACATTATAGTGCAAGTTTCAAAAGCTTCTTCTGACAGCCTTTTTGACCTTTTCCGTCTTCCCTGACTTTGTAATGACCCTTTTCTTTCTTCAAAGATAAATAGACTTCTATTTCCTCAGAATTACCATTTATTTTCCTTCATTACCATTGGCTCCTATTCATTAGAGTGCTTCCTGAAATTTTTCAGTGTCCATCAGTTTTTTTTTTTCTTTGTGGTACAGTAATTCTGTGTATTCCCTTCATCTTCTTTTGATGTTTTCTGGATCATTCAATATATCACTCACAGCATTTTTCAATATTGTGACTCAAGGTTTATATTTGTTTTTCAAATCTCTCAGCTTGAGAAATACAGAGCAAATTCTTCCCTTTTTATTCTCCAATTCCATTATACTCTGTACAGTCCATTATAATACTTTGTTTTGTCCTCTTGAGCTGTCCTTTGAAATCTTCTGTTCAACTCTTTTACTTTGGCATTGTTTTCCTTTTGTTTTGGCTTTTCAATGCTCCAGTAAAATTTTTAAAGAGAAAAAATAATATCTTTATTGAGAACTAAAGTGTGTCTGATTCAAGCCACTGGCTTTCCAAACACTTGGACAATGAATAAGGAGGACAGGAAAAAAATTGATGCCTTTGAGCCATGGTGTTTGAGAAGAGCACTGAACATTCCATGGACAGCCAAAAGAACAAACAAATATGTCTTGGAGAGGCTGCAGCTGGAGTGCTCTTTGGAGACAAGAATGATGAGGCTTGACCTCACATACTTTGGGTATGTTGATAGAAGGGGCTATTCCTTGGAGAAGGACCTGATTCTGGGAATAATAGGGGGTTCAAAAAGGACAGGAAGACCCTTGACTAGGTGGACTAACCTGATGACCACAGCAAAGGGCTTTTATGTGACAGGAAGTGTGTAGATGGCGCAGGATAGGACAATACTCAGATCTGTTGTTCATAGGGTAGTTGAGTCTTACTTGACTCAACGGCACCTAACACCAGAAACAACCACCACACTTGTCAGTTTCTGTTGTTCTTTCTTTTAGAAGTTTCTTTCACATCTTCTCTTCTTCTATTTTCTTAGTGAAATGTCGAGGCTTTCCCTTCAAGACAAGCAAACCATCTATAACAGATAATATTGTTTTCTCACTATTCAAAGATCCACTGCCTAAGTTTTACTTGACCCACCCTCCACTACTCCTGATCTTTTGCTTATTTTGGGTCTTTGCAGGAAAGATTCACTTTGTTTGGAAGCGCATTCTTTTTCCTGAATAGTTCTTCTGGTGTTTGGTGTGTTGTATGTCTCTCTAAGTATGTTCCCTTTCACTGAAGTTATATTCCTTATGGGATCAGGACCAGGCTAAATTTTACCTCAAACAGAATTCTTCCTTATTTCTCCATTGCCATCATTGTCTTCACATTCTCCTTTTGAAATTCAAAGCATTCTTTCAATTGACTACTTCCACAAGCAATCTCATTTAAGATTCTCCCTTTCTGGGGTACAGTTTCAAACAAACAAGCATGATGAGGATCTAATTTCCTTTTGTAACACTAAAAGGGGCTATGCCATTTTTCTGGTATAGTAACTGCTTTCCTAAACTAAATATTTTGAATAGTTTTTTGGTCTGCAGGTACCATTATTAAAGATGCTAAAGAAACATGTTTGCAGGAGACTTGGACGTAATCAATATTTCCTCATATTAATCACAGGACATGGGTTTTGCAATCACTTGTTATGCATCAGAGAGTTGGACAATGACTAGGGAGGATAGAACTAGGGAGGATTGACGCCTTTGAGCTGTGGTGTTGGAGAAAAGTATTGAATGTACCATGGACTGCCAAGAAAACAAACATTCATCCTAGAGAGGGTTAAAGAAGGCTACTCCTTGGAGGAAAAGCTTCTGGGGCTTCGTCTGACATACTTTGGACATGTTGCAAGGAGAGACAGGTCTTTAGAGAGGGACATCATGCTGGGTAGAGTAGAGGGACAGCGCAGGAGGGGAAGACCCTCTATGAGGTGGATTGATTCAGTGACTGGGGTAATCGGGATGGGTCTGTCAGAGGTAATGCGATTGGCACAGGATAGAACAGGGTTTAGGGCTGTTGTACATAGGGCCGCTGTGAGTCGCAAACGACTCGACGACACATAACAACAACAACAACAACAGTGGAGAAGTAATATCAACTTTTCTTAGGATGCCATGTGGTGTTAGGGACAGTCTGTGGGAATGAATAAAGAGGAACACAGGCAATAATCCTAGAAAGCAAGCTAGAATTGGAGAGATAGATTAAGCCAGAAAAATGTGGGGTCAAACACTATTTGACATCACATTGGTCAAGATTTCATTGAAAATAGACTATGGAACCTAAGTAATATTTAATCTCCCTGCATAGTTAAAATGTAATTTAAGTGCCTCTGGTTAAAATCTTTCCCTATTTTATAAGCTACCAGTAAAACTGCCATGTTAACTGTAAGAATGTGTTAAAATCTACTATTCTCAATGATGATTAATAACTTTAATTTGATAATTGCTTTCACAGCTATTTACCAAAGAACTAATTACTAATTATTGAACAAACTAACATTTGTATGTTTACATTAGTCATGGAACATTTGCTGATGGGAGAATCTTTCTTTCATTTTCTTTATTTTTTTAATTAATTTTAATGAAAGTTTACAGAGACTTAGGGTTTCCAGTCATTCACTGTTGCACTTTTCCTCCTTCCTACCCCTTCATCCCCAATTCACTTTTCTTTTTGAAAGGTGAAAGAAAAACTCTTTTATTGTTGTGCAATCCCTCTCCCTAAGTTCACTCCACTATGCCCCCTTAATTCTGGACTCCGGTCATGACAATAATACCCAATCATATACCTCTTTTAAACAGTTCTCTCCCTCATCTGTTTCACTACAGTATACATCATTCTTCCTCTCTTTTTTTGTCTTCCTTCCACCCCAGTGTCAGTTCCATTTTGCAACAGTGGCCCTATGCAATATTGGTCCTTTTGTAACTGAGATATTTCACTCAGCATAATGTCATCCAGGGCCATCCATTTTGCATAATATTTTATGAATTCCTTGTTTTTCAATGCTGCATAGTATTCCATTGTGTGAATATACCAGAGTTTCTCTATCCATTCATTTGTTGATAGGCACTTGGGTTGTTTCCAGGTCTTTGCTATTGTGAACAAAGCTGCGATAAACATGGGTGTGCAAATATCTGCTTGTGTGGTGGTCACGGTTTCTTTAGGGTAAGTTCTCAGTAGTGGAATTGCTGGGTCAAATGGTATTTCTATTTGCAACTTTTTGAGAAAGTGCCATACAGCCTTCCAGAGTGGTTGCACCATTTTACACTCCCACTAATAGTGAATAAGGGTTTCAGTTTCTACACAATCTCACCAGCATTTGATGTCTGCTGTTCTGTTAAATTTTGCCATTCTTACTGGGGTGATATGATACCTCATAGTTCTTTTGTCATTTTCAATGAAGACTGTATGGTTGTTTTCACTCTAGTTTGAAGGAAGAACATTAAAAACTTCTTTTCAGCAATTAGCTATTTTCTTTAAATTCTTCTGAAAATAGTAACTATCTTACCTTTTTAAATTTTATTCCACTTGTCCAATAAATTAATAATAAAAACATATTAGCTTAGACATTCCAATGGCAACAGCAAGAAAGATAATTATTTTGGCATATGCTGGACCTTTCTAAATTATTGAAAAATATTGGTGTCAGTCTGAGGACTAAGGTGCATCTGATTCAGACCATAGATTTTTTGATGGCTTGTTATGCATCTGAGAACTCGAGACAATTAGCGATAATAGAAGAATTGATGCCTCTGAGCTGTGGGCGTTGGATAAGAGCACTGAACATCCCATGAACTTAGAAACAAACAAATATGTCTTGGAGAGGATGCAGGTGAAGTGTTCTTTAGAGACAAGGATGATGAAGCTTCATCTCATGCACTTCAGGCATGTTCCTACATGGGGCTATATGCTTGCAAGGGTAGAGGGTTAAAATGCCTGGAATGGAGGATGATCATAATGTTTGGAAGGGTAGAGAAAGACCCTAGACCAGATGGATTGACACAGTGGCTGACACAATGGGCTCTAGTGTTGCAGGAATTGTGAAGATGGCACAGGATTGGACAAGGTTCAGATTTGTTGTTCATAGTCTCATACTCGACTCAGTGTCACCTAACAACAAGATTCACAAAATTTGCTTTCTTAATTCCCTTTAACAAAAAATTTACATTGTCTCAGGTTAAATTCACTTACACATACACTCAGAATTACACACTTTGCTTGTAAGTATATTATAATTACAGAATAATTAGAGTCAACTTATGTATTGATTACTGGAAGTGTACCAATATTTCTCCTACTCTTGTTTTGCCTCCATCATATTGCTCATTACCTTTTATTTGAAGGGTAATTGAAGAGTAAACATACTCTTGTTTTCAGCTTTATCACAAGGCACTTATGAGTTTTTACTGTTGTTAAATACTGTCGACTCAGAATCAACCCAGAGATGACCTACTAGCAAATTTTCAGAGGCTCTTAATCACACAGGAGGAGATTGTCCATCTTTCCACAGTGCAGCTGGTGGATTTGAACTGCTTGTTTTTGATATTGCAGAACAGTTTCTTATCCCTAAGCCATCAGAGCTCTCTATTTATAGGTAGAAGATTTAAATAACTTTAGTTTATCTGAGAAATGATGCAAGGCAACATCAAAAGGTAGTAAATTTAAAAAAAAAAGAAGAAGATAATAGGGAGGTG
This sequence comes from Elephantulus edwardii, assembly GCF_000299155.1. Taxonomy (NCBI): domain Eukaryota; kingdom Metazoa; phylum Chordata; class Mammalia; order Macroscelidea; family Macroscelididae; genus Elephantulus; species Elephantulus edwardii. The sequence goes on along the minus strand of NW_006400185.1, from coordinate 228,921 downwards.
AGACTGTTAAAGGAAAATGATCGACATTGTGTGCAATGAAGTAATTTACCATGGTAAATTATGAGAGCGTAATCTTGTGAGGAAAGGCTGAAAAAAAAGATACAAATCTTGTCTTTCAAAGTTATCCAGCACAGAAAGTAAAGCAGTTTGCTGAAAAAAAAATGTGCTGAAAAAATGCAACATTTTTTTTTCTTCTTATATTTTTATTGATTAGTATACCAGAACACTTGATCCTGCTAATGCAAAATCTATACTAGAACCAGGACGCAGTAGTAAAAGCAGAGCAAGGAAACACTGAGTGGTTCAAAATTGGGAAGGATGTATGTCAGGTCTATATCCTGTCTCCATACCTTTTCAACCTATACGCAGAACACATTATCCAGGAGGCTGGGCTGTATAAGGACAAGTGTGGTATCAGGATTCGTGGAAGATTCATCAACAATCTGCGTTATGCAGATGACACAGCTCTGCTTGATGAAACTGAGGAGGACCTGAAGCACTTGCTGCAGAAGGTCAAGGACCACAGCTTTCAATATAGATTGAGGCTCAATATCAAGAAGACAAAGGTTCTCACCAATTGGCAGTATCATGATAGATTGTGAAAAGATTGAGATTGTTAACAGCTTTAGTTTGCTTGGCTCCACAGTCAACGCTCTTGGCACCAGCAGCCAGGAAATGAAAAGATGTATTGTGATAGGAAAGTCTGCTGTTAGAGAGCTCTCTAAAGTACTGAAGAGCTATGGTATCACTCTGGAGACTAAGGTGCGTCTGATAAAGGCCATGTATCAGAGACCTGGGCAATGATTAGGGAGGATAGAAGGAGAATTGATGCCTTTGAGCTGTCCTGTTGAAGAAGAGTATTGAATGTATCATGTACCGCTAAGAAAATGAACAGATTCATCCTGGAGAGGGTCAAACCAGGCTGCTCCTTGGAGGCAAGAGTTCTGAAGCTTTGGCTGACATACTTTAGACATGTTGCAAGGATGGACCAGTCCTTAGAGAAGGACATCATGCTTGGGAGGGTGGATGGACAGCGCAGGAGAGGAAGACTCTCTATGGGGTTGATTGATTCAGTGAATGGGGTGATGGGAATAGATGTGTTAGAGACAGTGGGATAGGCACAGGACAGAGCAGGGTTTAGGGCTATTATACATAGGGTCGCTATGAGTTTCACGCAAATAGATGGTACATAGCAACAACAACAACAGTATACAATAATTCATAGTATTTCATATATGCGTGTTGAATTTTACACAATCTTCCATTTACATTGTTTTGTATATAACTAATTATAATTGTTTGAATCACATAGCCAAGTTTTGTAGAATATGACCAAAAAAAAGAGAAAAAGGACACAAAACCGAAAATTCAATTAAAAGACATGAAAAGACTCTTCACAAAGGAAGACATTCAGATGACCAACAGACACATGAAGAAATGTTCAAAATCCCTGGTAATAAGAGAGATCCAAATCAAAACAATGATGAGATACCACCTCACTCCAGTAGTAGTGACAAAGTTTAACAGGACAGCAAACAATAAATGTTGGGGACGTTGTGAAGAGATTGGAACTCTTATTCACTGTTGGTGAGCTTGTAAAATGGTAAAACCATTTTGGCCTTTCTTAAAAAAAACTGAACATAGAAATCCCATATGAACCAGATATTATGCTATGAACATGCTCCAAGGAAAAGAGAACTGTGGAAAGATATGTGCTTCTCTACGTTCAAAGCAGCATTATTCACAAGAACAAGAAAATGGAAACTACCCTTGTAATACAAACACTTGAGAGCTGTGATACATACACATAGTATTCCATTATGCCACATAATGGAATATTATGAAGCACTAAGGAGCAAGAACTTTGTAAAATATTTTATAGTATCGGAAGGTCTAGAAAGCATTATGCTGAGTGAAATAACTCAGTCTTAAAAGGTCAAATACTGCATAAAATGATTGTTGCAAAAATCTAAAGATAACTGAGCAATATGTGCATAAATTTTCAAAATGAGAAGAAGAAATAAGGAAGGAGACCAAAGAAGTCATCCGAGAACTCTGGTGGCAGTCTATAGAGAGTTGTTTGACTAATCCAATAGCCAACCAATTCAGGCAGTCTCCTCTTACTACAATTTGTTGTTGTTGTTATGTACCTTCAACTCAGAGCCAACTCATGCCTGAGCCTCCAATTAGGTTTTCAAAGACTAAGTCAAATGGGAGGAATTGTTCATTTTGCACTGATGTACAGGTTGATGGCAACCATCAGAGAAGTATCTTCTTTTGAATGAAAATTACAACTGCCTACAGACTATGCCACTAGACCTCCCTACCACATATACTAGGAATTGTACTATAAGTCTTAGATATTTTTTACTAGAAGTAAATTCAATTAAATTGAAGGTTACTAAAAATAAATATAAACAATTGCAAACTATTAATAACTGAAACACATAGTGTGTTAAGTATGAATCTAGGAAAACTGGAAGTTGTACAACAAGTAAAGGAACACATAAAGATCAATATAAGAGTCCATGAGCCTCATTCTTTAAGTTCTTTAGCAAAATCTTCTCTCAACAAAACAGCATGAAAAAAATGTCAGCAATAAATGTTTTTCTTGCCTTGGAAAAATGATATTTTCCTTGCATGAGTTATATCTTCCTGTTTGCTCTGGACAGAGTTTTCAGACTCAATCCTTGCTTTTCAGGAGAAAGATGAACAATCCCTTGCAGTGCAATTTATTGCCTCTAAAAACCTTCTGAAGGGTCAGCTATGAGTTGGTTCCTACTCAAGGGCACAAAACAAGAACTTAAGCACATTTGACAGTGAATCCAAGGTGGTTATTTAAAATGGTGGTTTTTTTTTTTTAGCTGAAGATGTGCTTGGCTCCAATATGGTTTGTCAGTCAGCAGTCTGATCTTATCGTGATGACTTCCTTGGCATTCTTTCTGAAACATTATTGGCTCAGCAAATGAGGTTAAAATTCAAATGGCAAATACTAAACAATCTGAAATAGCTTAATTTTTACCAAAACAGGAGTAAAATCAGTCTCTAAGAAGATCACATATTTAAGCCTAGGAGGTGACTCAAAAGATGAGAAGGAAAGTTCTATTTAAAGAATGGCAATCAGTGGCTGAAAGCTATTAAGTTCACTCTTCTAGTTCAAACAGATTTGAAACAGCAATTTGTCAGGCAACTGTTGTCACTTTAGATGTCCCAGTTGGTTTCTTTGAAGCCCTTTATTGGCTACAGAAGGCGGTTCCAGATTTTTCTAAGAACAGATTTCCACAGTTGAGCACATTTATGTTACAGTAATTATGAATCTTCCCAAATTTAATCAACAAAAGGCAATGAGTTCACATCTAAGAAAACATGCATGTGCCTCACAACTTCAGACAATGTCTTGGGGACTGTGCACAGTTAGCTACCATTTGGGTAGCTTCAGTGCCTCAATTTTACTGGACTAATGTTAGAGGGAACATTCTCTGTAGGTGATAGAAAGGGGAAGAGTCATAGATAGAGAATGACTTTTCCATTTATACTTAACTTTGACCAACAACGAACCAGATTTCAACTTGAGATTGATATATTCTGCAAAATAAAACCAAAGAAGGAATAAGAAACCTAATTTGTTTTTGTTGTGATTGCTATTTATCTTCAAGTAGCCTGTGATTTATAATGACCCTATGTACAATAGCTTTGAGCCCATCCTATCTTACTGTCTCCCACATACCAATCCCCATTTCTCCAGATATCAATACAACTCATCTGGGGTCTTCCTTTCCAGCATTGTCCCTTTTCACCCTTCCAAGCATGATTTCCCTCTTCAAGGACTAGTCTCTCTTGGCAACATGTCCAAAATATGTGAGATGGAACTTTGAAGTCATTGCTTGCAAGAAGCAATTTGATTTTACCCTCTCCAGGACAGACCTATTTTGACAGTCCATGGTATGCTTTCTTCTCCAATACCAGAACTCAAAGGTATCAATTCTTCTTATATCTTCCTTAGTTATTGTCTTGCTCTCTGAGAGACAAGCAATTGTGAAGGCCATGGCCTGGATCAGTTGCACCTTAGTCTTTAAACTGACGTAGTTGCTCTTCACCACTCTGGAGAGGTTCCTGAGAGAAGATTTTCCTAATATAACTTGCCTTTTGATTTCCTGATTGCTGATGTCAAGAATGTTGATTGTGGGACCAAATAAAGTGAAATTCTGAAAAAAATCTCGATATCTTCACCATCAATCGTGGTGTTGCTAATAGCCCAGTGGTGAGATGTTTATTTTCTTGATGTTGAGCTTCAATGTAGCATTAAAAAATAATAAAAATCCATGAAACACACAATGGACCAGTCTGGAGGACATTGTGTTTAAAGAAATAACACAAGCACAAAAGGATAAACACAGTATAAAAATTGCATTATTAAAAAAAAAAGGTAGACCATGAGGGGATGTGGGGAGTGCAGAAATAGAATGAATGACCATTGTAAAGGATTAAAGGAAGGGGTGATCAATTTGAAACTAATGGACAAAAGCATAATATATCTATTGCAAGTAGATTATTAGAAATACTGTAATAATGACCTGAAATAGAACTAGCATATGATAATATGTTAAGAGGAAAATAAGGAGAGAGGAGTTTGGGGAAAAGTGTTATGAAGAAACATCTGTTTAAAAATAAGTTTCTAAAGAAAAAAATAAAATAATCAATATGGTTTTCACTTCAACAGAAAAAAAATCCTAACAAGTAGTACAATAAAAAAACAGAGGAAAAAATTGAAGTTGTCCAAGATTTCATTCTACTTGGATTCATGATCAACTCCCATGATGCAGCAGTCACAAACAAACAAACAAAACAACACCCTTTTAATGTGATAAGTAGCAAGGGCTTACCTTAAGGATTAAAGTGTGTTTGACCCCAGGCCATAATATTTAACATTATGCTATAGTGAGTCACTGTATTGAAAGGAATTGGCAGACACAGAAAAATTTCATGAAACAACACATGAGCAAGAGCCTATGGTGATGAAGGAAGAAGTTAAAGCTGATTTGAAAGAAATAGCCAAAAATAAGGCCCCAGGAATAGATGGTCTACCAATTGACATATTTCAGCTAACAGATGCTTCCCTGGATGTGCTCACCAAGTTGTGCCAAGAAATCTGGAGAACAACCACTTGGCCAACTGACTGGAAGAGATCTATATTTGTTCCCATTCCAAAGAAGGGTGACCCAACAGAGTGTAGAAACTATAGAACAATCTCACTGATTTCACATGCAAGCAAGATTTTACTGAAGATTATCCAAAAACGACTGGAACTGCACATCAGCAGAGAACTTCCAGAAGACCAGGCTGGGTTTAGAAGGGGTAATAGTAGTAGGCATATTGTAGCTGATGTTAGATGGATCTTAGCTGAAAGCAGGGAATACCAGAGGAATGTCTATCTGTGTTTCATTGACTATGCAAAGGTGTTTGACTGTGTGTATCATAGCAAACTGTGGCTGACTCTGAGAAGAATGGGAATCCCAGAACACTTGATCGTGCTAATGCGAAATCTATACTTGGACAAAAGAGACAGTCATCACAACAGAGCAAGGAAACACTACATAGTTCACAATTGGAAATGTATATGCCAGGGATGTGTGCTGTCTCCATACCTTTTCAACCTGTATGTGGAACAGATTATCTGGGAGGCTGGGCTCTATGAGGAGAAGTGTGGCATCAGGATTGGTGGAAGATCTATCAACAATCTGCATTATGCAGATGACAAAACCCTGCTTGATGAAACTGAGGAGTATTTGAAGTGCTTGCGACAGAGGGTCAATGACTGTAGCTTTCAATATGGATTGAGGCTCAATGTCAAGGAGACAAAGATTCTCTCCAGTGGACCAATTGGCAGCATCAGGATGGATGGTGAAGAGACTGAGATTGTTAACAACTTTAATTTGCTTGGCTCCACAGTCAACATTCTTGGCACCAGCAGCCAGAAAATTAAAAGACATATTGCCTTGGGAAAGTCTACTGTTAGGGACCTCTTCAAAGTAATGAAGAGCAATGGTGTCTCTCTGTACACTAAGGTGCATCTGATACAGGCCATGGTCTTTGTAATCGCTTGTTATGAGTCAGAGAATTGGGCAATGGCTAGGGAGAATAGAAGGAGAATTGCTGCCTTTGAGCTGTGGTACTGGAGAAGAGTATTGAGAGTACCATGCACTGCTAAGAAAACAAACAGATTCATCCTGGAAAGGGTTAAACCAGGCTGCTCCTTGGAGGCAAGAATTCTGAGGTTTCGTCTGACATATTTTGGACATGTTGTAAGGAGGAACCGGTCCTTGGAGGGGACATCATCCTTGGGAGGATGGAGGGACAGCACAAAAGGAAGACCCTCTATGAGGTGATTGATTCAGTGACTGGGGTAATTGGGATGGGCGTATTGGAGACAGTGTGATTGGCACAGGATAGAGTAGAGTTTAGTGCTGTTGTACATAGGGTCGCTATGAGTCACAAATGAGTCGACAGCACATAGCAACAACAACAACTGTATGTTTTAGAAGCAGGGGTGGCAACTACTTCCTAAACAATGTGCCTCTGGAAACTATAAACTTTGATTAAGGACAATAGGTATAGAAATGCGTCAGGCCTTTTGTTCATAGAGGTGCTATGATTCATGCTCAACTGGACAGCAATTAACAACAACAATATATGCGTGTGGAAATTGACAATGGATAAAAAAGACTAAAGTAGAAGGGAGGTGCTCTCATGGCTTAGAGGTAAGGAGTATGTTCCCATCCCAAAGGCCCTCTGTTAGAATTCACCAGCTGATCTGTGGGAGAAAGATAAATTGTGAGTAATCAATGCCCAGATAATTTGCTGGCTCTGAAAAATCCAGTAGGGAATCAGCTACAAGTAGGCTCCAACTTAATGACTGTTGTTATTGCTATGTGCCATCAAGTTGCTTGCGACTCATAGCGACACTATAGACAACAGCCCTAAACCCTGCTCTATGCTGTGCTAATCACACTGCCTCTGACACACCTATCCTTATTATCCCAGTCACTGAATCAATCCACCTCATAGAGGGTCTTCCCCTCCTGTGCCGTCTCTCCACCCTCCCAAGCATGATGTCCCTCTCCAAGGATCTGTCCCTCCTTACAACGTGTCCAAAGTATGTCAGATGAAGCCCCAGAATCCTTACACAACAAAAAAAGAAGAATGGTAGAAACATTTTGAATTTTGGTATTGGTGAGGAATTCTGAGTATACCATAGGCAGCCAAAAGAAAAAAAAGAAAAAAACAAAACAAAAAACAAAAAAAACAAACAAAACACCACAAATAAATCTTGGACAAAGAACAGCCAAAATGTTCCTTGCATACAATGATTGTGAAATATCATCTCATATACTTTGGCCATGTCCCTGGGAAAGGATATCATACTTATAGAGTCAGAAAAAAAGTAGAAATCCTTCAATGAGATATGATAGACACGTATCTTAAGTACAATATAATAATGATGATAGCATAGAAGCAAGAAGTGGGGTTTTATTTTTTTAGTTTGTATGTGTGTTTTCTTTTAGAGTCATTGTGAGCAAGAACCAATAGGCTGACACCTGAGCAACATATTTGTGCATATGTAATGAATTGTTGTTATTGTTGTTATTAGCTGTCTTTAAGTAAGACTCAGAGTCACCCTATGAACAAAAGATCTGAAACTTGTTCTATCCTGTGCCATCCTCACTCTTTCTTACACACAAGAGCTCATTGCAATAGTCACTTCCTCTTGGTTGAGGGAACTCTTCTTTGTAGACTATCCATCCTTCCCACCATCATACCCATCTCCAAGGAATAACCATTCTAGCAACATGCCCAAAGTATGTGAGGCCAAGCCTCATCATTCTTGTCTCCAAGGAGCATTCCAGCTGAAGTCTCTTGAAAACATATTTGTTTGTTCTCTTGGCCATTCATGGGCTGTTCAGTGCTGTTCTTCAATATCATAGTTCAAAGGCGTCAATTCTTTTCCTGTCATCCTTATTCATTGTCCAGCTCTCAGATGCATAGCAATTAATCAGAAAGACTATGACTTGAATCAGATGCACATTAGTACTCAAGCTGGCATCACTATTCCTCCATAATTAGGAGAGACCCTTAACTTCAGATTTTCCCAGTGCAATGCATGTTCTTATTTTTCTGACAGCTGGTAACAAGGATATAAGAGAGATGAAGCAGTTGACAGTTTCAGTCTCCTCTCTTTCCATTCATGATGCTGCCTGTTGGTCCAGTGGGAAGAATATTTCATTTGCCTGCATTGAGATGCAATCCATACTGAAGGCTGCATTCCTTGATTCCTTGATAGTGTCACTAGTCTATGTTAGGAAATTTGGAGGACAGCTGTTTGGCCAATGGGTTGAAAGAGGTCCATATTTATTTCCATTCCAGTGAAAGGTGATCCAACTGAATGTGGAAACTATTAAAGAATATAATTAATATCACATGCAAGCAAAATACTGTTGAAAATCATTGAAAAATGGCTGATAGCAAACTGCCAGATGTGCAAGAAGGATTTGGAAGAAGCCATGGCACCAGGGATATCATTGCTGATGTCAGATGGATCGTGGCTGAAAATAAGGCACACTAGAAGAATGTCTGTTTGTGCTTTATTGAAATTCCAAAGGCATTTGACTGTGTGGATCATAGCAAGTTGTGGCTGACATTGAGAAGAATGAGAATACCAGAGCATTTAATTGTGCTCGTGTGCAGCCTACACTTGGACCAGGAGGCTGTTGTGTGAACAGAGCAGAGAAACACTGCATGGTTTAAAACTGAGAAGGGGGTTTGACAGGGTAGTATTCTTTCTCCATACTTATTCAATCTGTATACTGAGAAAATATTCTGAGAAGCTGAACTTTATGAAGAGGAGTGTGGCATCAGGATTTGAGGGGGATTCATCAATAACTTGTCTTATGCAGAAGACACAACCTTGCCTACTGAAAGTGAGGAGGACTTGAAGCACTTTTTTCAGAAAATGAAATATGTAAATATCAAATATAGAGAGAATTTATTTTCCTATGATTGAATCACCTAATTTCATCACCAAAGTTACCTTCCAGATTTATTTTAACACCTAGTGTTGTTGTTGTTGTTATGTGA
>NW_006400185.1:213483-218279 GCF_000299155.1 Elephantulus edwardii | reverse complement strand
TGACTTTTATTTAAATAATCAATACACATTTAATTTTATAACATTAATTACAACAAATTAGTGAAAATAATCATAATATGTCTGATAAAATTATTGTTGTATATTACCTTTCTGTGTTTCGTTGACAATACAAAGGCATTTGACTGTGTGAATCATGACAAACTATGGCTGACTCTGAGAAGAATGGGAATCCCAGAACATTTCATCGTTCTAATACGAAACTTATACTGGGACCAGGAGGCAGTCATCAGAACAGAGCAAGGGTTCAAAAATTGCATGGTTCAAAATTGGGAAGGGCGTACGCCAGGGATTCATCCAATCGCCATACCTTTTCAACCTATATGCAGAACAGATTATCCGGGAGGCTGGGCTCTATGAGGAGAAATGTGGGGTCAAGACTGGTGGACAATTTAACAACCTGCGTTATGTAGATGACACAACCCTACTTGCTGAAACTGAAGAGGACCTGAAGCGGCTGCTGCAGAGTGTCAAGGACTGCAGCCTACAATATGGATTGAGGCTCAATGTCAAGAAGACAAAGATTCTCACCACTGGACCAATTGGCAGCATCAGGATGGATGGTGAAGAGATTGAGATTGTACACAGCTTTAGTTTGCTTGGCTCCATAGTCAACAGTCTTGGCACCAGCAGCCAGGAAATTAAAAGGCGCATTGCCATGGGAAAGTCTGCTGTTAGGGACCTCTCCAAAGTACTGAAGAGCAATGGTGTCTCTCTGGAGACTAAGGTGCGTCTGATACAGGCTATGGTCTTCGCAATCACTTGTTATGCATCAGAGAGTTGGACAATGAAGAAGGAGGATAGAAGGAGAATTGATGCCTTTGAGTTGTGGTGCTGGAGAAGAGTATTGAGAATACCATGGACTGCTAGGAAAACAAACAGATTCATCCTGGAAAGTGTTAAACCAGGTGGCTCCTTCAGGCAAGGATTCTGAGGCTCCGTCTAACATACTTTGGACATGTTGTGAGGAGATACCGGTCCTTGGAGAGGGACATCATGCTTGGGAGGGTGGAGGGACAGCGCAGGAGAGTGAGGCCCTCTATGAGGTGGATTGATTCAGTGACTGGGCTAATTGGGATGAGAGTGTCAGAGACAGTGCGATTGGCACTGGACAGAGCGGAGTTTACGGCTGTTGTAGATAGGGTCGCTATGAGTCGCCAGTGACTCCACGGCACATAACAACAACAACAACAACAACAACATTACCTTTACTTTCACCAGTATCGTATATTTGCTAATTTAACTCTCATTTTCCTCTCTTCTTATCTCTATTAACTATCCAATAATTATTCTATTTGTGTGCAACTTTTCTTTACTTCAAACATGACGGCAACAGTCAGTATATTTTGTTGTTGTTATGTGCCATGGTGTTGTTTGCGACTCATAGCGACCCTATGTACAAGAGCTCTAAATGCCCTTCTGTCCTGTGCCAGCCTAGCCATCTCAAACGCACTTATTCCCACCACTCCAGCCACAGAATCAATCCATTTCATTGAAGGTCTTCCTCTCCTTTGCCCCCCTCCACTCTGCCAAACATGATGTCCCTCTCAAAGGACCAGTCCCTCCTTGGAACATGCCCAAAATATGTCAAACAAAGCTTCAGAATCCTTGACTCCAAAGAACCTTTCGTCTTCACCCTCTCCAGGACAAACCTGTTTGTTCTCCTAGCAGTACATGGTATATTCAATACTCTTCTCCAGCATCACAGCTCAAAGGCATCAATTCTCTTTCTATCATCCCTATTCACTGTCCAACTCTCTGATGCATAGCACGTAATTGCGAAGACTATAGCCCTGATCAGGCGCACCTTAGTCTCTAGTCTGACATCTTTGCTCTTCAGTACTCTTGAGAAGACCCTCACAGCCGATTTTCCCAATGAAATTCGTCTCTTGATTTCCTGGCTGCTGTCACCAAGAGTGTTGATTTTGGAGCCAAATAAACTAAAACTGTTAACTATCTCAATCTCTTCACCATCCATCCTGATGCTGCCAATTGGCCCAGTGGTGAGAATCTTTGTTTTCTTGATGTTGAGTTTCAGTCCATATAGGAGGCTACAGTCCCTTTTCTTCTGCAGCAAGCCCTTCTGGTCCTCCTCAGTTTCAGCAAGCAGGGTTGTGTCATCTGCATAATGCAGGTTGTTGGTGATTCTTCCACCAATCCTGATGCCACATTCCTCTTCTTATAGCCCAGCGTCTCAGATGATCTGTTCTGCATACAGATTGAAAAGGTATGGAGACAGAATACATCCCTGATGAACCCCCTTCTTGATTTTGTACCACGTAATGTCTCCTTGCTCGGTTCTGACAACTGCCTCTTGGTCCAAGTATAGGTTTCACATTAGCACAATCGAATGTTCTGGGATTCTTCTCAGAGTCAGCCCACACAGTCAAAGGCCTTTGCATAGTCAGTGAAGCACAGATAGACATTCTTCTGGTATTCTTTGCCTTCTGCCAATATCCATCTAACATTGGCTATAATATCCCTAGAACCTCTTCTAAATCCAGCCTGCACATCTGGCAGTTCTCTGTTGACAGACTGTTCCAAACTTTATTGGATAATTTTCAGCAGAATCTTGCTTGCATGTGATATTAATGATATTGTTTGATAATTTCCATACTCTGTTGGGTCACCTTTCTTTGGAATGGGAACAAATATCGATCTTTTACCGTCAGTGGGCCAGCTGGCTGTTCTCCAGATTTTTCAGCACAACTTTGAGCACATCCAGGCCAGTGTCTGTTTGTTGAAATATGTCAATTGTGTGCCGTCAACTCCTGGAGCCTTCTTTTTTGCCAATTCCTTTAGAGCAATTTGAACTTCCTCCTTCATCACCATAGGCTCTTGCTCATATATCATTCATGAAATTATTCTGTTTCATCCAATTCCTTCTGATACAGTGACTCTGTGTATTCCTTCCATCTTCTCTTGATACTCCCTGGATCATTTAACATTCTACACAAAGTATTGTTAAGTATTGCCATCTGTGGCTTGAATTTGTTTTCAGCTCCTTCATCTTAAGAAACTCTGAGTGAGTTTGGCCCTTTTGATTTTCTGACTCCAGCTCTCTAAAGATTTCTTAGTTTCTTCCTTTAGCTTTGTCTTCTTGGTACTCTAATGCATTATTTAGAGTCTTTTCTAATATCCATCTTCGTCTTTTCTTCTTTTTCAGCCTTTGTAATGATCTTTTGCATTCTTCATGGACTATTTTCTTGACATCCTCCCAGAGCTCATTTGGTTTACGCTCATTAGTGCTCAAGGCCTCAAACCTGTTCCTGAGATGGTTTTGAAATTCGACTGGGATAGACTTAAGATCAAATTTAAGATGTTACACTATGACAAAGTGGAATAGCCTCCATAAAGTTTCCTAGGTTATAATCATTAGATTATAAATTGCCGGGTTGTCCCAGTCCCAGAGCCACAGTGTGGGGTCAATTCATCAACCATTTTGTTAGCAGCTTAGTGCTCCTTCTTGTAGTTGGATGTTGTCAAGTTGGAACTAACTCTTAGCTGACCCTTCAGAAGGTTTTCAGAGACAGTAAATTACAAAGGAAGTTATTGTGCTACTACAGAGTAGATTCCAGTTCATGGAAATTTTCTGTCAAGTTTCCAAAGGCTGCAAACCTTTACAGAAGGAGGCTGCCTATATTTCTTTCGTGGAACAACTGGTGCATTTGAACCTTGGTTAAAAATCTAATATGTAACACACTACACAAAATTAACAATAAAATAGAAATTTTAAAAAAACACAGCCATTCTTTGTGTCCAGCATATTGATTGACACTGATTTATCAACAGAATATTTGAACTAGGTACTGATCCACATATTTGTTTTTCCAAAATACATCATGTAACACTTTATCAAATATATTTTCCATGAAAAAAATGCTTTCTTCATCAGGTACAACTAGAATCCCTGAACTACTGCTAATAAAGCAGAGTACTTAATTTAATTGCATGGGAATTTATTTAAGTATAAAAATGATGCCCATGAAACTATAAAGCAATGGTTACATCACTTTGTGAGCATCAAAATCCCCTAAAGCATTGTTAACGAGATTGCTGAACAACAGCTACAGAGTTTTTGATTCAGCAAGTTTACCAGCTAGTTTAGAATGGATGCTAAGGTTGCTGATCAATGGTCCATAATGTAAGAACCACTTCCCTGGATGAATTTATTTTTTTTTCTGATACTCTTAAGGTGGTAAATTCTAAGTATATAGGATGAGGCTGATGTGTTATACTATCACATTTTAGAGTTCATTCAGGTGGTAAAATAGTTCTTAACAGAAGACTGAAAGTTCTAGCATTTAGCTATATATGTTATTTAAAAAGTCATTGTCTATCTCTTATTGAAACAGCCATTTCTGTATTTACTGTCACATAACTTCTTGCTGTTGTTGTGTACCATCGAATTAGAACTGATCCATAACTGACTCTTCTATGGGTTTCAGAGACAGCAAATCATATGTGAGGAGGCTGTTCATCTTCCTTCCTCAGAGTAGCTGGTGGATTTGAACACTATACTTTTGAATTGAAGGTACAATTCCTTACCATTAAATCACCAGAGCTCTCTATACTAAAGCCTAGTGAATTCCTATTTTGTCAAGAAGAAAGATATCTCCTCTGATCTTTGGCCAAAAATCCCCCTAAAACATAATCCTGCTACATGGTTTAACTCAGTACTTATTTGAAAACAGAAACCCAAGGTGGATCAAAGACCTGGGAGTAAAGCCCAAAACCATAACATTCATAAGAGGCAAACTGCAATCAAGCTTAGAAGC
>NW_006400185.1:211812-212908 GCF_000299155.1 Elephantulus edwardii | reverse complement strand
AATGTTCATAGCAGTATTATTTACCATCACAAACATGGAAACAGCCCACATGTCCAATAACAAATGAATGGATTGAGAAATTATGGTACATTCACACAATGGAATATTATGCAGGACGCAGTAGTGATAACTTTGTAAATTATTACCGAACTTGGGAGGCACTGGAAAGCATTATGCTGAGTGAACTAACTCAGTCACACAAGGATAAATATCGTATAAAACTGTTATTGTAGAATAAGTATAAGGATACAGGAGGGGTGGGAGAGGCTGGAAGCATAAGGATGTGTATGTGCGGGGAGAAGGGGTGAATAATTATGGGGGTTGTACAATTTGATGGATGAGGGGATGAGGGAAATGAAAAGAATCCGTTCAATTTATATTAGAATTTTACAAATAAACTAGTGGAAGAAAAAAAATGTTTAGTGTAAAAATTGCTATTTCTCAGTGAACTCATCCTAGTATTTTGTGATTACAGATTTCTCATGAAAAGGAAAGTTGAATGAGTAATGCATTTCAGAATCTTGTTTGTGACATTTTAATCAATGTTCATAGGGAAGTAAAATTAAATTTTAAAAATTCTTTTGTCTCTAAATTATGTCATTATTTTGTCTTTTTTTTTTTTCTTCTGCCATGTCCTCAAAAGGCACTACTGGTTTATTAGACACCGCAGTCTTTACCTCTCAAGGCTAGTGTCTGCCAGATAGTTTTCTTGCCAGTTCATTTCTCTACTATGAGCTTCTTTTTATCTGTGACCCATGACTCAGTGTCAAGAAACATCCCATTGTCAAAAGAGTCACTGTGGATCCTGGATCCTTTATCAATGTTCCCAGTTATATACTGCAGTCTCCAATTAGTTGCGCATATCTTGATTCTGTCTTGGAAGAAAGTGAAAAGATAGAAAATCATGGATTCCAAGACTATCCACTGGACAAATTTCAGACGGCAATACATCTGGCAATGAGAACTTTAAATAAAATGCGCAAAGGTATTCTTTTGAAAAATATGTTGTTGTTGTTATGTGCCATCAAGTCGTTTCCGACTCATAGCGACCCTATGCACAACAGCTCTAAACCCTGCTCTATCCTGCGCCAACCGC
>NW_006400185.1:208117-210355 GCF_000299155.1 Elephantulus edwardii | reverse complement strand
TTCATCACCATAGGCTCTTGCTCATATGTTATTTCTTTAAATTCCTCTGTATCTGCCAATTCCTTTCTATATAATGACTCAGTATATTCCTTCCATCACTGGAAAAAAGATTACATGAGAGTGAGCATAGCTACCCTGTGAATCCTTTACTTCATTGAAACAACCACTTCAGTTACTGACCTTTGCTTTTCCTTGAACCCAAAACTTTTCTGTTCCTTTCAATTGGAAAATCATTTGAGTTCCTATAATTCATTAAAATGTTATTGTTGTTGTTGTTGTTGTTGTTATATGCCATTGAGATGCCTGTGGCTCATAGTGACCCTAGCACAATAGCTTTGAAATCTGCTCCATCCTGAGCCTGTTTCACTGCCTCCAACATATCTAATACCATTACTCAAATTACTGTGTCAATCCATCTTAGCTGGAAGCTTCCTCTCCTGTGATGTCCCTCTAATCTTGCAAGCATGATGTCCTTCTTCAAGGACTAGTCTCTCCTGGCCATATTTCCAAAGTATATGAGATGGAGCATCAAATTCCTTGCCTCCACAGTGTAGCCTGGTTTCACTCTCTCCAGGACAAATATTTTTTGTTCTCTTGCTCATTTAAAGTATGTTCAATACTGTTCTGAAACGCCACATCAATCAAGGTATCAATTCTTCTGTTGTCTTTGATCATTGACCAGCACTCTGAGGCATAGAAAGTAATTGCAAAGATTATGACCTGAATCAAGTGTACTTTAGTCTCCATACTGACATTGTTGCTCTTCAGCACTTTTGAGAGGTCCTGACAGGAGCTTTCTCCTGGGCAAATAATATTTTTAGTTTTTAACTGCTGGTGCAAAGAGTGTCGATTGTGGAGACTAGCAAGCTGAAATTGTTAACAACATTTTAGTTGGTCCAGTGATAACAATCTTTGTCTTTTTAATGTTGAGCTTCAATCCATAAGGAAGACTGAAGACCTTGACCTTCTGCAGCAAATGCAGCAAATGTTTTCCTTCAGTTTCTGTGAGTAAGGTTGTATCATCTTCATAACTAAGATTATTAATGAGTCTTCCTCCAATCCTGATGTCATGATCCTCCTCATAAAGTCCAGCCTTTCAAATGATCTGTTCCACATATAGACTGAAAAGGCATGGAGACAAGACACATCTCTGACACACCCTTTCCTGATTTTTAACCATCCAGTGTTCCTTTGCTCTGTTCTGACTACTGCTGACTGGTCTAAGAATAGGTTTCACATGAGCACATTCAAGTGTTCTGGAATTCCCATTCTTCTCAAGGTTAGCCACAATTTGTAGTGATCCACACAGTCAAATGTCCTTGCATTGTCAAAGAAATGCAGATAGACATTCCTCTGGTACTCTTTGCTTTCAACCAAGATCCATCTGACGTTGACGATACGTGTCTAGTGCACAGCCTCTTTTAATCCTTGATTGTATTTCTGAATGTTCTCTATTGATGTACTGTTCTAGTAATTTCTGTGATATTAGTAATATTGTTCAATAATTTCCACACTCTATTGGGTTACTCTTTTTTTTTTCTTTCCTTTCTTTGTAAATGGGAAAAATATGGATTTATTCCAGTCTTTTGACCAGGTAGCTGTTCTCCAGATTTCTTGGCTCAACTCATACAGGGCAGACTTTGTCTGTTGAAATATGCCAAATGATATTCCATCAATTCCTGGAATAATTTCTTTATCCAAATATTCCCTTTCTGGTGAGTTCTCTCCCAATTGTTCCATATAAAAATTGAAGTCACTCTCATTTCAATTTTTCTATTCCCCTTTCTTTTTATTTCATTTTTGACATATGTTTCTATCTAAAATGCTATTGATCCTTTTTATGATTTATTAATTTTTAATTAATCCTCCTTATTATCTTTCCTCTTAATGGGATGTATATGTCTATGTAGGCAAAGGGTTTTCGTTATTTGTTCAACTGTTGGATCCTGCACATTTAGAACAGTTTCTAATATGTAGGAATTACTCATTAATAAGTATGTTTATAGTGGAAAAACAAGTATTGAATTGATAAATAAAGCCGATAGAATCCATAAAATGCCAGATAAGCATTACCTTCTCACCCAACATATCGTCAGGTAAATTATTTTTAATTCAATAGATCATTTGTAATTTAACAATTCAATAATGATTATCTAAAAACTCTGCATGCTTTATACCTTGCTGCAGTCCAGCAGCTTGCTGACTGGAAGGGAATTCATCAAAGGAACAATTTTTTTT
>NW_006400185.1:206579-207782 GCF_000299155.1 Elephantulus edwardii | reverse complement strand
TTCTACAACAGTGGCACCATATAGCATTTGTCCCTTTGTGACTGAGATATTTCACTCAGCATCATGTCCTCCAGGGTCACCCATTTTGAATAAAATTGCACGAGTTCCTTGTTTTTCAATGCAGTGTAGTATTCCATTGTGTGAATATACCACAGCTTCTCTACCCATTCGTTTGTTTATGGGCACTTAGGTTGTTTTCAACCAAAGGAACAATTTTACATGTAGGTTGTCCATCATTGACTCTCAGCCATTCTTCTAGCAACATTAGCCTTGCCCACTGCCAGAGGGAGTGGGGCAGACCTTGCTGTGTTTCAGGCCCTCAGGTTCATAGGATGCTGCCAAGATATTGCTTTTGCCTGGTTTGTTATCTGACTTTGCCAGTCATGCACATTAACTCAAAGGCTCTAGCAATTAACCTCTATAGGATATTGTCCTAGAGTAGAAGGTCCGAGATACAATTCTTTCCCCTAAACTGTCAGATAGAGTGGTGAAGAAAGTTGGGAAATTTGGCTGCAACACTCTACAGATCAAGGAAGACAACAGATTTCAGGAGAAAGGGCTGCAAACAGGAAACAATAAGCTGTTCACCCCAGAGGGCTTAGTTGCAGGAACAGAGAAAAGAACAGAAACATTTTCCCTAACCCCCAGTATCAGATAATTTTGCCATAGGACCAGAAAGGAAAAACTACAAGCACAGGGAGGGAGGGGGTAATCCTACTCCTCTCTACTAATGTAGTCAGCTTCCCAAATGAAGCAAATCTGCCTTTGAGTCAAAGGATCAGAGGGGAATTCAGGAGAATGGGGTACCCCTTCCCACCTCTGGAGCAGGGAGCTTCTGAGTCAAGGTCAGCAGACCAAGGTCCAGCTAGGACTTTAAGCAAGAAAATCTCTACCACAGCAATGACATGGAAGAAGCAGGCTACCTAATACCCTACACAAATCTAAAGCAAGAAGTCACCCTCAAAAAGTGATCAAGACAAAGAATCAAGGTACTTCCTGGAGCCAGAAAGTCTGATGGAACTTCATGACACACAATTAAAACAAAAAAACAACCACAAAACAAACAAACAAAAAGAACAACACAATGATTGAATATTTTCAGTGGACTGGGAATATACCCTGAAGAGACCATAGCTGACATCCAAGCAGATATATGCACACCCATGTTTATTGCAGCTTTGTTCACAATAGCAAGGAGTTGGA
>NW_006400185.1:204069-205694 GCF_000299155.1 Elephantulus edwardii | reverse complement strand
AAAAAAAAGAATATTTTCAGTGGGTGAAAGATAAATTCTAAGAATTAGAGGAATCAGCAAAGAAAGCCAAGAGGAACTTATAAAACCCACCAAAGACAATGCAGATAAAACAAAAAAGACATTAGAAACTCTTGAAAAACAAGATAATGTAATCCAGAATATAAAGAGCACTGTCTCAGAAGCTGTCAACTTGTTGTAGGGACATATGAGCAGAGTTAATGAGATGGAGCACTAAACCAGTGGAATAGAAGACAGAATTCTAGGATCTAGAAGCAGAATCCAAAAGGAAAGAAAAAGAAGAGCATAATGCAGGACAGCATCAAGAGGGACAACATAAACATAACTGGAATCCCAGAACAAGAAGTAGGGGGGTGGGGGTGGGTAAAAGGCACTGAGAGAGTTGTAGAATAATTACTAGAAGAAAAATGTCCAGACATAATGAAAAATGAAAGAATATAGGTAACTGAAACTGACTAAACTCCATACAGAATAGACTTCAAGAGAAACACACCAAGGCACATTATAGTCAAATTTACAACAGTCAAACACAATATGGAAACGAGCTAGGAAAAAACAAAAAGTAACCTATAAAGGAACATATTTAGGTCAACAAACAAGGAACAATGAATTAAAAACCGTAGAAATAATACAAAGCATTTCCTCAGACCACAAAGCTACAAAATTAGAAAATAATAAAAAGAGGAGAAAGGAGTGAAAGTCATTCACCTAGAAGCTGAATAATACCTTATTTGAACAACCATGAGTCATAGAGTAAATACAAAATGAATAAAATAAAAAAGTTTCTTGAAATAAATGACCATTAACACAACTTACCAAAACCTCTAGGAAACAGTCAAAACTGTAATTAGAGGTCAATTTATAACAATAAGTAGTCACATCAAAAGAGAAAAAAAAATAATAATTGTCTATGTAACCGAACATTTCCAGAAGTTGAAAAAGAAGAGAAAAAAAGAAAAAGAAATAAAGTTATAAAAAAGTAGTGCAGAAAGAAAAGAAACAGAAATCAGAAAAACTATTGAAACTATGAAAAACATCAGGAGTTTGCTCTTTGAAAAGGTCATTAAAATCAACAAACCACTAGTAAAACTAAGAAAGGAGAAGAAAGAAAAGAAACAAATCATCTAAATAAGAGATTAAAGGGGCACTATCACAACACAACAACTGAAATAAGGTTAACTATGGAATATTATGGGGAAACGATACTTAAATATGAAAAGATAGAGGAAACAAATAATTACATTGAAGATCACAGTCTACCCAAATTGACACAAATTGAAGCAGAACATCTGAACAGACCCATCAGCAAAGAAGAAACTGAACAGAAAGTAAAACAAATTCCAACAGAAAAAGCTCTGGACCAGATGACTTTACTAGTGAATTTTATCAAACATTCAGAAAGTACTCTCACCAATTTTACATAACATATCAATGGTGTCTCTCTGGAGACTAATGTCCGCCTGATACAGGCCATGGTTTTTGCAATCACTTGTTATGCATCAGAGAGTTGGACAATGACTGGGGAGGATAGAAGGAGAATTGACACCTTTGAGCTGTGGTGCTGGAGAAGAGTATTGAATGCACCATGGACTGCAAGAAAACAAACA
>NW_006400185.1:203090-203686 GCF_000299155.1 Elephantulus edwardii | reverse complement strand
TTTTCTGTTTCGGTGGTGTCTTTACCTAACTTTGGTATCAAGGATATGCTTGCTTCATAAAAAGAGTCTGGGAGAATTCCATCTTTTTCTATTTTCTGAAATGGTGTTCTTATGTGCCGTCGAGTTGTTTAAGGCTGTTGTACATAGGGTCGCTGTGAATCACAGTTTTAGATTGCTTGCTTGGATTCACAGTCAGCACTCTTGGCACCAGCAGTCAGAAAATTAAAAGATGTATTGAGATGGAAAAGACTGCAGTTAGATACTTCTTTAAAGTGCTGAAGTGCAACAATGTCAGTCTTGAGACTAAGGTGCACCTGATATATGCCATGATCTTTGCAATCTCTTGCAATGCATCAGAGAGCTGGACAATGACTTCTTTTGTTGTTGTTATGTGCTGTCGAGTCGTTTGTGACTCATACAACCCTATGCACAACAGCCCTAAACCCTGCTCTATACTGTGCCAACCGCATTGCCTCTGACACACCCATCCCAATTACCCGGGTCACTGAATCAATCCATCTCATAGAGGGTCTTCCCCTCCTGCGCTGTCCCTCTACCCTACCAAGCATGATGTCCCTCTCCAAGGACCCGTCCCT
>NW_006400185.1:183124-184356 GCF_000299155.1 Elephantulus edwardii | reverse complement strand
TTAAACCAAGCTACTCCTTGGAGGCAAGGATTCTGGGGCTCTGTCTGACATACTTTGGACATGTTGCCAGGAGGGACGGGTCCTTGGAGAGGGACATCATGCTTGTGAGTGTGGAGGGACGGCACAGGAGTGGAAGACCCTCTATGAAATGGATTGATTCGGTGACTGGGGTAATTGGAATGGGTGTGTCCGTGGCAGTGCGGTTGGCGCGGGATAGAGCATGGTTTAGAGCTGTTGTGCATAGGGTCGCTATGAGTCGGAAACGACTCAACGGCACATAACAACAACAACAACAATTATCCTCAGTGGTCAACAGTGTGGCTGGATGCCAGTTTTCCTTTGACTGTTGAACTCTTTATATCACAGATAGAATGAGAGAGGTGGTGCCAAGTGTATCTATGCACCTTCTCTCTCAAATCTAATGTATCCTGGAGGGAATCTCTTTTGTCTACTCTCACATCTTTTAAAAGAAACAAATTTTAAAGTTAGTGATCCATGGTAGTAGTGATGCACATCACAATCAGAGATCAAATTCCCATTTGGTGGTTACTTTCTAGCAAGGGTTGTGTGTGGGGAATAGGACCAGGTATTTTTATGTTGCTGTCCTCTCAGGTCTCCAATAGCTTTGCAGAAAAGTCTCCTACCTGTGTTCATTCCCTCTAAAGTTGTGATTATCATTGGTGGTGCTAGTGCTCAGTGCAGCCAGAGACCAATTATCCCCCGTGGCTGCGCTCTTTCCATTTGTGGTTGGGCCTATGGTCCAGTTTTGAAAGGTTCTGTTTCCTTTATGTTGAAGTATAATCCATATATAAGTTATGGTCTTTTATCTTCTTCAGTAAATGTTTCAAGTTCCTTTCACTTTCAGTAAGAAAAGTTGTGTCTTTAGATAACAGAAGATAGTGAGTCATCTTCACCAATCTTGACACATTTTGCTTCTATAAACCTTTCACAAAGTAATTAATAGATAAATTATAGCTGTTGTTAGAATTACATTCTTATTAACTATCAGTCTAACATTGTAGGACCTGGCCAATTTTGGAAGTTATCCAATCCCTAGGGAATTTTAGGGACTGTTGTTGTTGTTGTTGTTGTTGTTATGTACCGTCGAGTCGCCTGTGACTCATAGCGACCCATTGTACAACAGTCCTAAACTCCGCTCTGTCCTGTGCCAATCGCACTGTCTCTGACACTCCCATCCCAATTATCCCAGTCACTGAATCAATCCACCTCAT
>NW_006400185.1:174330-181909 GCF_000299155.1 Elephantulus edwardii | reverse complement strand
CAGATTTCTTGGCACAACTTGGTGAGCACGTCCAGGGCAGCATCTGTTAACTGAAATATATCAATTGGTATACCATCTATTCCTGGAGCCTTATTTTTGGGACTATCTTAGAAATTATTTGCTCATTTGACTATGGCCTCAGGAGAGACCAATTATTACAGATGTGTATTATGATTAGTAAAGTAACAGAATGAGTGTTCACAGAGTTTTCAAAGGCCTATTATGTAAGAAGTGGTTAGCCAATTCAGTTTCTTAGTCTGCCTTAATCTGGGAGCTCCACTCAAATCTATCCACCGTGGGTAACCCGTATGGCATTTGACAACCATCGCCCAGCTTTCAGCATCAATGTAACACACAGGTTGTCTCATTATTGCAAACTGACAGACAAGTGCTATACCAATTACAACAATGGTCTCTACAAATACAAGAAATTTCCAATTTAATTTGTAACTCTAATAGCAAGCCTGTCTTCACACCAAAACAACTTACTATTCTGTATCCAACAGCTTCAAACAAGATGCTCCATCTAACCTCAGGTTGGAGGGCAGCTCCAACTGGTCTCAGGCAGGACCTAACCGACTTTTAATCACAAAATCACACCCATCGAGACCTGATTGGTTTTAAAAAGAGGCTTCCAGCCCACAACTGATCAGTCACCTTACACCTGTTTGTAACCCTTAATTGTGCTCATGTGAAATATACACCTGTACCAGGAGGCTGTTGTGTGAACAGAGCAGTGGAACACTGCAAGGTTTAAAATTAAGAAGGGAGTGTGTCAGGGTTGTATTCTCTCTCCATACCTAGTCAATATGTATGCTGAGTAAATTATTCAAGAAGCTGAACTCTGTGAAGAGGTTTGTGGAATTAAGATTGGAGGGAAACTCATCAATAACCTGTTTTATGCAGACGACACAACCTTACTTGCTGAAAATAAGGAGGGTTTGAAAAACTTATTGCAGCAGATCAAAGAAAGCAGCCTTCAATATGGATTGCATATCAATGTCAAGAAAACGAAAAACTTTACCACTGGACGGATAGGCAACTTCATGGTGAATGGAGAAGAGATTGAAAGCATCAACACTTCATCTTATATGGATCCATAGTCAACCCCATTGTTATCAGCAGTCAGGAAATAAGGAGACATATTGTAAAAGGAAAAGTTGCCATTAGGGACCTTTCTAAATTAGTGAGGAGTAATAATGTCAGTTCTCTAGCCATTCATTTGTTGATGGGCACTTAAATTATTTCCAACTCCTTGCTATTGTGAATAAAGCTGCAATAAACATGGGTGTGTATGTATCTACTCGAAAGGCCCTCTATGAGGTGGATTGATTCAGTGACTGGGATAATTGGGATGGCACAGGACAGAGGGGAGTTTAGGGCTGTTGTACATAGGGTAGCTGTGAGTCGCAGGCAACTCGACGGCACATAACAACAACAACAACAAGGTTGTATCATCTGCATAACACAATCTTCCTTGAATTCTGATGCCTTCTCATGTGTCTCTGATATACTCTGCTTCCGATTTTGAACCACACAATCTACAATTTCTCAGTCCATTCAGTTGTGGATATACACTGGGGCTGTTTCTATGTTCTCACAATAGTGAATAATGCTGCTATACACATCGATGTGCAAGTCTTCATTTGTGCCTCAGTTCTCATTTTTTCAAGGTATATTCCAAGTAGTGGGTCATATGGAATTTCTATATTCAGCTTTTTGAGGGAATGCCAAACTGCCTTCCAGAGTGGTTGTACCATTGTACAATCCTACCAGCATTGTCTAAGAGTTTACCTTATGGACTGGACAAAGTAGAAAACATTTGTTTCAATTTGAAGATACAAATTTAAAGCTATAAAATAGTATTCAATTGCAAAATAATTTTATTCAGATTTTTAACTGAAATAAAAGAGTTAAACATTAATTAAATCAGAATATTCCAGTTGTTATGCTGAGATAGATTTCATCTACAGATATACAATTTTATTTTTTCTGTTTTTTTTTTAAATTCTTATGTGGATATATTTTTTTCAATTGTTAAGCGAGATGAATCCAAGGCCGCGTGGAAATCGTTTGTGGGACGTGTAGAGAGAAGCAGAGAGGAATCTTTACAGGCAGAGAAGCAGGCCAGCACAAAGGATCCTCAGAAATCCCCGTCCTGCCCCGCAGGTAAATGAGAAGAACCCAAGGCCAAAGAAAAAAAAATCTATACACCAGTTCTACAGGACACATCACCTTCACTCTGGAAACATTACCAATAAACTTAAGAGACGCCGGTCACAGGATGAGAAATTGTCAACAGCTGATGTGTTTGGAATCAGAGAAGCAAAGAAAGCTTCAGATATAAGCTATCAGATCAAGGGAAGGACAATGGGAGATAGATGTTGAAGGCAGTGGGTGGAAGTAGATGAGTATACTGATGTATGGTGGAGAAGGGAAATGAGTGGGTCATTTGTGCCAAGGGCAGAGATAACACTGAAACTTATGGCTAATTCCACAATAAGGGATATACCTTTCACATTTTTTTCTGTAAAATGCTTGTCTGCCAGATACTTCTATAAGTCTGAACATTCATATTAAGACAGACGAAGAAGAAAGATTGGCTATCCACTTCCGAAATAGCAAGCCTCTGAAAACCCTATGTACAACAGAACACACAGAGACTAACAGAAAGGACAACTGAGGTGGAGCTTTCAAGTATGGAAATACAAAAGAAGAGGAACAGTTGTAAACAGACACTAGTGATTGGAACATGGAATGTGAGAACCATGAATCTAGGAAAATTAGATATTGTTAAGGAAGAAAAGGAACACATAAATTTTGACACACTAGGCATTGGTGAGATGAGATGGACTGGCATGGGGCATTTTGAGTTGGAAAATCATGTGATCTATTACTGCGGACATGAAATGGTGAGGAAAAATGGGGTTGTTTTCATAGTTAAAAAAGTAATTTCTAGATCTGTCTTGAAGTACATACAATATTGTGACAGGATGATATCTATACACATACAAGGAAGTCAAGTGAATATCACTATCATTCAGATATACGCACCAACAACCAGAGGAAGTAGAAGATTTCTACCAACTTTTACAGTCAGAGAGAATCGAACATGCAATCAAAATGCGTGGACATAATGGTGACTGGAATGCAAAAGTTGGGAACAGAGAAGAAGAATCAGTAGTAGGAAAAAATGGACGCAGTGACAGAAATGAAGCCAGAGATAGAATGATTGAATTTTGCACAAGCAATGACTTATTCATTGCAAATACGTTTTATAAGAAACATAAACGCAGGTTATACACATGGATTTCACCTGATGGTATTCATAGAAATCAGATTAATTACATCTACTGAAAGAACCACTGAAGAAGCTCAATATCAGCTGTGAAAACTAAGCCAGAAGCTGAATGTGGAACAGACCACCAACTACATATATGCCAGTTCAAGCTGAAGCTGAGAAAAATTAAACCAAATCCACAGGAACCAAAATATGACTTTGAGTATATCCCACCTGAATTTCAAAACCATCTCAGGAACGGGTTTGAGGCCTTAAACACTAATGAGCGAAGACCAGGTTAGTTGTGGGAGGATATCAAGGGTATCATCCAGAAAGAGTGCAAATGGTAATTACAAAGACAGAGGAGGAAGAAAAGACCAAAATGGATGTCAGAAGAAACTCAGAATATTGCAATGGAGCGCAGAGAAGTCAAAGCAGAAGGAAGAATTCAAGATACTAAGGAGCTGAACAGAAGATTCCAAAAGTCAGCATATGATGACAAAGTAAAATATTACAACAAAATGTACAAGGATTTGAAGTAAAAATCAAAAGGGCCAAACTCGCTCAGCATATCTTAAGCTCAAGAAGAACAAATTCAAACCTCAAGTTGCTATAATCAATGATGCTTTAGGCAGAATATTAAATGATCCAGGAAGTATTAAAAGAAGATGGAAAGAATATACTGTCACTGTATTGAAAGGAATTGGCAGACACAGAAGAATTTAATGAAACAACATATGAACAAGAGCATATAGTGATGAAGGAAGAAGTTGAAGTTGCTTTGAAGGAAGTAGCAAAAAATAAAGTTCCAGGAATAGATGGTATATCAATTGACGTATTTCAGCTAACAGATGCTGCCCTGGATGTACTCACCAAGTTGTGCCAAGAAATCTGGAGAACAACCACTTGACCAACTGACTGGAAGAGATCTATATTTGTTCCCATTCCAAGGAAGGATGACCCAACAGAGTGTGGAAACTATAGAACAATATCATTGATTTCACATGCAAGCAGGATTCTACTGAAGATTATCCAAAAATGATTGGAACAGCACATCAGCAGGGAACTGCCAGAAGTCCAAACTGGGTTTAAAAGGGGCCGTGGTACTAGGGATGTTGTAGCTAATATTAGATGGATCTTAGCTGAAAGCAGGAAATACTGGAGGAATGTATATCTGTGTTTCATTGATTATGCAAAGCCTGTGTGTATCATAAAAAACAAAACAAAAAAAAAACAAAAACTGTGGCTGACTCTGAGAAGAATGAGAATCCCAGAACACTTGATCGTGTTAATGCGAAACCTATACTTGGACCAGGAGGCAGTCGTCAGAATGCAGCAAGGAAACACTGCATAGTTCAAAATTGGAAAGGGCGTATATGCCAGAGATGTGTCCTATATTTAGACCTTTTCAACCTGTAAGCAGAAAAAATTATCTGGGAGACTGGGCTCTATGAGGAGAAATGTGACATCAGGATTGGTGGAAGATCTATCAACAGTCTGTATTATGCAGATGACACAATCCTGCTTGCTGAAATTGAAGAGGACCTGAAGCGCTTGCTGCAGAAGGTCAAGGACTACAGCCTTCAATATGGATTGAAGCTCAATATCAGGAAGGCAAAGATTCTCACCAGTGGACCAATTGGCAGCATCAGGATGGATGGTGAAGAGATTGAGATTGTCCACAGCTTTAGTTTCCTTGGCTCCACAGTCAACACTCTTGGCACCAGCAATCAGGAAATTAAAAGATGTATTGTGATGGGAAAGTCTGCTGTTAGGGACCTCTCCAAAGTACTGAAGTGCAATGGTGTCTCCAGAGAGACTAAGGTGCTCCTGATATAGGCCATGGTCTTTGGAATCACTTGTTAGGCGTCAGAGAGTTGGACAATTGATTAGGGAGGATAGAAAGAGACTTGATGCCTTTCAGCTGTGGTGCTGGAGAAGAACATTGAGTGTACCATGGACTGCTAAGAAAACAAACAGATTCATCCTGGAGAGGGTTAAACAGGGCTGCTCCTAGGAGGCGAGAATTCTTGGGCTTCGTCGGACATACTTCGGACATGTTGTAAGGAGGGACTGGTCCTTAGAGAAGGACATTTTTGGGAGGGTGGAGGGAAATCCCAGGAGGGGAAGACCTTCTATGAGGTGGATTGATTCAGTGACTGGGGTAATCGGGGATGGTGTGTTGGAGACAGTGCGCTTGGCACAGGACAGAGCTAGTTTTAAGTCTGTTGTACATAGTGTCGCTGTGAGTCTCAAGCAACTTTATGGCACATAACAACATACAGATTTTTCAATTGATGGGCTGATGAAGATTTTAATCTATAGATAGAAAATTTTCTCTTTCTTCCTGGCGTAAAAGAAGTTCGTTTTATCCATTGCTCAGAGAACTTTGTAAGTACATAGTCTGAATTCTGTTTAATTTCAGATAACTAAAATGAAAATGGCACAATTTTGGACTTTATCAGTACAATAATGGAAAATTGGTCATTATGGCTTTCTTTTCCTCCCAAGTGGGTGTCAACAGAGGGGACTTGCCAGATGAATTGGGGGTCTCTGGGCCAGAGTCTGCCAGCAATTGGGCGTGGTGGAATTTTAAAATACTTTTGGGACCTCGGGCCTTTTTTTTAATTGTTTTTGGTCAAACCTTCTTCTAGGTTGTATAGCCCGGTCTGTACCCTTGTTGTACAGAGGTAACTCATGGTCGCTGTAAAGCTGAAAGCTGTAACACTGGTTTGTCAAATGTGATAATGGTTATCCATTGTCAACAATGTTTGGTGGAGCTCCTGTATTAAAACAAGCTTGGATGCAGGAGTGGCAACCACTTCCAAAATAGCTTGCCTCTGGAAACTTTATGAACTTAGGAAAAGATGAAATTTATACAAGTGTTTAGGTCTTTTGCTCATAAGGTCACTATGAGTCATCTACAACTCAATGGCACTTAACAACAACATTAACTATACAGCCACCTCTAAAAATAACCCTTTTTTCCTTTTTTAAAAATTTTATTAATTTTAATGAACATTTACAGAGATTTTGGATTTTCATTCATTCATTGTTGCACCTTTTTTCTTTACTCCCCTCCTCCCAGTTTGTTTCTTTCTTTGAAAAGCAAAATATAAACTTCTTCTTTGGTATACAATCCCTCCGCCCCCCCCAACCCTGTCCCACTCTGCCACCCCACCCCAAATGCATTCCACTATGCAACCTTAATTCTGAATTCCTGTGATAATCATAATATGCTATCATATATCTGTTCTCTCCCTCATCTGTTTCAATTCAATATACATAGTCAATCCATTTTTTCTCAAAAAGTTATGCTCATCTTATTTCTTCTGGTTGCATTAACATCAAATCCAAGAGTCTTCACGTATTGAGTTTGAAGAAATGGACTGAGAATAATTTTCAGGTGCACACCAAACTTACTAAAGTATTAGAGTTCTTGCCTGAGAAAGAAATAACAAGAAAGGATGGATTGCAGTTACACACAGAAAAAGAATAATATTGAGATTCAAGATGGCGGCAGAGGCAGAGACAGCGTGGTGAGCCACAGGAGCAGCGAACCACTTAAAGCAGGGTCATTATGGCCTTCTACAGACTTTAGCTTATTGATAATTGAACCCGCACAGCTGCTGCAGCTCCATGAGGCTTCCACAGCTGGAACCAATGGATTCCGTCACCCACGATGGATGCTGGACACCGGTCCTCCTCAAGACTGGTACAGTGAAGCCACCACACTGCTGCAAGGTGGACTTGTTCTGGAGAGAATTCTTGGAGCCAGGATGGCGGCAGTGGGGGAAGCAGGCACCTGCCGGCCACCTGCGCAAGAGGGGCCACGCAACCACCGAGCACCCGTGCGGTGGGATGGGGGGGCGTGCCCCCAACGGTAGCCTGCGCTGAGGGGGGCCATGCGCCCCAGCCGGCTGCCTGCGCTGGGGGGGGGCACATGCTGCTGGCCACCTGCATAGGGGTTGGGGGATGGGATGCATGCCCGCCATCTGCAGGTTTGGCTTTCCTTGGACAGGCCAAAGAAGACAATTATCTATACAATGGATTGCTGAAAGGCATTGTGGGTCTGATGACCTTAACAGTGGCAGCATGCACAAGAGGACAGACATCCTAAAGCACCACATATTTTGTTCTGTTGAATGCTTCTGCCAAAAGATGGTTAGACCTGGGGGGAGTCTGTTCACAATTCTCAGGTTCCATTTATCATATATAAAGGGGGAGGGCAGTGACACCTACTTCAAAATATAGTATGACCACTTATGGGGGGGGTAAATGTGGCAGTGCTGGAATTGG
>NW_006400185.1:161811-173396 GCF_000299155.1 Elephantulus edwardii | reverse complement strand
CTCTCCACATCCTCTCCAACATTTATTACTTGCTGTCCCGCAAAACTTTGTCACCACCACTGGGGTAATAGTATCTCGTTGTTGTTTTTATTTTCATCTTTCTTATTGCCAGTGGTTTTGAACATTTCTTCATGTGCCTGTGGGTCAGCTGAATGTCTTTCTCTGTGAAAAGTCTGTATGAGACCATTATTGTAGAAAGTATACGAGGATCCAAGGCGAGGAGAAGGGAGCAAATGGGTGAGGACGGGTGGGAGGGGCGCTTAATGATAGGGTCACACAATTTGATGGGTGGAAGGAGAGATTGGTAAAGAAAATGGAAAAGACCCAGTGTGAAAAACAATGTATACAAACTTCATAAGTAAACCAGTATTTTTTTAATATTCTTGTAGATTTGATATTGTTTTCACAAATTTCTTAAATTCCTTCTTTAAAAAAAAAAGATTCCTTCTTTTCTGCATAGGATGTCATTTTCCTTCATATTGATGTAGAGCTTTACTGCATACAGGATCCTCTATTGGCAGTTTTTTCTTTCAACTTTCTTTACATGTCATCCTAATGTCTTCTTGCTCAAATTATTTCTGCTGAAAAATGATATATTAATCTATTTTAATTTTTCCGTTATAGATGACTTTGTTTTTATCCTGTTTTTGGTATTCTTATCTTTTATTTTGGATAATCAGACTATGATAATGTCCGATATTTTTCTTATTGGGTCTAGTCTATTTGGTGTTCACTGAGCTTCTTGAATGTCGGTTTCCTTGTTCTTCATAATGCCTCAGAAGTTTTCTTGTACTTCTTCCACAATTTTCTCAGTGATTTCCTTCCCTATCCTTCTTATATTCTGGAATTGCAACCATATGTATGTTATATTTTTTATATCATTGTAATGATTTCATTTTCTTCATGTGTCCACTCCGATTTTTTTTCTAGTATGCTTCCACTGCTTTTCTTGTCTTCCAGCTCACTGACTTTGTACTTCATATTTTCAGTTCTACTTTTTTTTTGTCTCACCAACATATTGGACACGTCTGCCATTTCAGTCTTAATATTCTGTAGTGCATTTTCATGCATTTCTGTTATTTCCAGTACAGTGTTAGCTGTACCCTCTTTATCTTGTGATGATTTTTTTTAAGTTCTTGTACCTTTTTATTTATAGTTTCAATTCTTCTATCTTTTGCATTCTTCTGTAATTGTGCAAATTCCTCCTTGTCAATATATTTCTTCTGGCTGCATGTATCTAGAGCATTTGTGGTTTTTTAGTGGTTTTCATTGTTTCTTTCATCACTTGCACTTTTTTCCATGGCTGTTCACATAACTCCTTATCAATATATTTCTTCTGATTCTCTACCTCTAGATAATTCCTTTCATTTGTGGCTTCCATTGTCTCTTCCATCACTTATACTTTCATCTATACCTATTTGAATGTCTCCGTTTCAACAAATATGATCTGCCTTCTTGATTCTGGGTTATTTATAAAGTCTGCAATATTCTCTGCTTTTTTTGAAGAAGATTTCATTTGTTTTTTCATAGTGCTTGAAGGTACCTGCTTCCTTCATAACAGTATGTGCCACTGGCATTTTTCTTGATAAGTATTAGGGTGTTTCTGTTGTGTCGGTGTAATTTGTTGTTGGTTCTTGTCTTTAACATGTTATTGATTAGTTGTCAAGTTAAAATGTTCAATCTATGGGGTGATCTGCTCACTCTATTGAAAGTCCTTCCTGGGAAAATTTTTATTTTCCTAAAGTTCTTAAAGTTTTCTCTGTTCTGCACTGTAGGCATGCAGGAATTTTACCTTGATGTATTCCCCTGTAACCGACTCTATTGTTCTCCTTCATTTATATATTCTTTTTAAAAAAATCCACAAAACTTTTCATTCAGCAAGTGACATGATTGTGTATATCTATGTATATGACCCATAAGAAGTAAAATGTTACATAAGTCGCATGTATATGAAAATAAGTACTGATTATATCACTTAATCTAAGTATAAAATATTTTTTCTAGTTCTCAAAGCACCCAGGAAAGTAAAATTATTGTTAGACTCTGCAAATCCACTCCTGTGTGGCATAGTTGCTGGGTTCTGAATAAATACTTTGTTTTATAAAGACAGGGACTATAATTTGTCAAATGTATGGGATTTAATAAAATATTTTAAACTCATCACTTGATTTAGAGTAGTAGAATGAAAAGAAATAACTTGTTCAGTTATATGTATTCAAGTGTTAGGGAGAAATATTTATTAAATCTCCCACCTTAATTTTGGTTTTTCCTGATTTGTGAATTTAGTGCTGTTTCATGCAAGAATAAGCACACAATCAAGGCAGGTTTTAAAAATAAACAAAGCACCAAATGCTGTTCTCTCATAAATAAACTGGCTTCCATTAAGCTACAGTGACTTCTGTACAGTAGGCCTCCAAGATGCAATTTTTTGGTCATGTCGTACTCATAGGAAAGTTTCTTTGTGACTTTTCCATTCATTGCTTCTAGTTCCTTTTTGTATGCCATTTGAGGATATAATAGCATACCACAAAAATTGTGGCATCTACTTAACTTATTTTATTACTAGAACAGAATGTGAAGCACTACTTACCTTGTGAGTAAATGCTCAGATGCTAACCAAAAAGTTTAATAAAGTCAAATGCACCAGCTTCTTGAAAACTCTATGGAAACCTCTACCTGTTTCTCTGAATAGGAATCAACTGGATGGCATATGGGTACTTAAATGACATTTAAAAACAGGCTTGTTAGGTGGCATACAGAAATTTTTTTTAAATTTAAATTTTCTAAAAGGAGTAAAATGGTTTCAACAGATGAGAGAGTGTCCTAGAGTCATTTTATTATGGCGATGAAGGGAATTCAGTTTGCTTTTCAATGTGTTAACATTTGGATGATATCTCATACTACAACTCATATCAGAGATTATTTTTTAATTGTGTAAAATGTTAGTTTGAATAGGTAACTTAATTTTGCAAAACTACTCACATGTCCTCTCTTTCTTCCACTCAGCAAGCCTCTCAAATACACATCTGAAGCACAAGCTGCAGTTTCAGTGGTTCTGGGGTTTCTTTTCTTTACATTTGCTTTTCCCCTCCAGAATATGGTAGATGTTAAAAAAATCTCCAAACGCTATGAATGAAAATATTTTTATTGAGTCCTTCTTATTCTTTTCTTTTCTTTTTAAACATACATGTTTAAATGAATATGCTTATCAAATTTGGAACTGAATTTATTTATTGGAAAAAAACTTAAGCTCAAAATATATACAATGACAATTTCCCCCAAACCCAATTTTTTTTTCTAGACTCCAGGAAGAACTCTTTTTTAATTTTTTGCATGTTATGTGTTTTCCAGAAACAAGCAAAAACCAGCACATTCCTTAATAAAATATATTTAACCAGAGTGCCACCTACCGGTGTTTCTGTGAATTATAACTTACGTGGAAAAACGTGAATGATTGTAAAATCTGACAAATTTTAAAAACTAGAACGTGAAAGACTAAGCACTTAATTATGCTCATGAATAATCTATACATTGACCAAGAAACAGTGGTCTGAATAGAATAGAGAAACCATGCATAGTTTAAAATCAGGAAAGGTGTGCTTCAGTGTTTTATCCTTTCTTCAGATCGATCCAATCTGTCTACTGAGTACATCATTCAAGCTGCTGAACTGTATATGAAAGAAGAAGATGGAATTAAATTTGGAGGGAGATTTATCAACAATCTGCATTATGCAGATGGTACAATCTTGCTTGTAGAAGTGAAGAAGAATTGAAAACACTTTGTGAAGCTCAAAAACCAAAGATCGAAACCTTCCACATGAACATCATGAACACATCTCAACATCATGAAATGAAAATTCTCACCGCTGGACCAATAAGCAACAGCAGGGCAAATGGAGAAAATATTGCAGTTCTCAAGTATTTTGTTGAATTCACAATTAACTTCCATGGTAGCAGCAGTCTAGAAATCAAGGCATGCTGCACTGGGATAATCTGGTAAGTACTTCTCCAAAGAACTGAAGAACAATGACATCTGTTTACAAGCAAAGATGTGCCTAAACCAAGCCACAGTATTTTCAATTGCTTAAAATAGAACTGAGAGTTGAACAATGAAGAAGGTAGATGGAAGAAGAATTGATGCTTTTGAACTGTGATGTTGGAGAAAAATATTAAATATTCTGTGGACTAACAAATGAACAAACAAAACAACTATATCCTGGAAGAAGTAAAACCAGATTTTCCTCAGAGACAAGTATGGTGAAACTCCATCTTACACACATTATTCATGCTGTCAAGAGGGGATGTTGTTAATTAGGTGCCACTGATTCTAGGATGATTCATAGAGACCCTATGAACAAAAGATCTGAATCTTGTGCTGTCCTGAGCCATCCTCACACTTCATAACACACAAAAGCCTACTGCAGCACATTAGTTATGACATCAGTCCACCTAGTTAGGGGTCTTTCTCTCCTTCAACTATCCTCCACCTTTCTCAGCATCATGTCCTTCTCCAAGGAAGAACACTCCAGCTACAGCCTCTCCAAGACATATCTGTTCATTCTCTTGGCTGTCTACTGGATGTTCAGTGCTCTTCTCCAACACCACAGTTCAAAGGCTTCAATTCTTTTTCTGTCATCCTTATTCATCGTCGAGGTCTCAGCTTCATAGCAAGTAATCCGAAAAATCATGGCATAAATCAGACGCATCTTAGTCCTCAAAGTGACATAACGACTCCTCAATAATTTGGAGAGGTTCCTAATAGCAGATTTTCCCAGTGCAATGTGTCTCTTTATTTCCTGACTGCTAGTACCGAGGATGTTAATTGTAAATCCAAGAATGAGGCAGCTGTTGACAGTTTCTAATCTCCTCTCCATCCATCATGAAGCTGCTTATTGGTCCAGTGGTAAGAATATTTGTTTTCTTGATAGTGAGATGCAACTCATACTGAAGGCTGCATTCCTTGATCCTCTGCAACAAGTTAAGTCCTTCTCACTTTCTGTAAGGTTGTGTCATCTGCATAACAAAGGTTACTGATGAGTCTCCCTCTAATTCTGATGTCACATTCCTCCTTACAGAGCCCAGCATCTCTGATAATGCTTAGTATAGAGATTGACTAGGGAGAGAGAGAGAATGAAACCCTGATGCACTCTCTTCTCAATTTTAAATCTTGCAGTGTTCCCCTGCTCTGTACCCACAACAGCCTCCTAGTCCAGGTATTGATTTCGCTCGAGCACAATTAAGTGCTTTGGAATTCTCATTTTTCTCAATGTCAGCCATAACTTTTTTATGATCCACACAGTCAAATGCCTCTGCATAGTCAATAAAGCATAAAGGTATTCTTCTTGTTTTCTTTACTTTCAGCTAGGATCCATTTGACAACAACAATTATATTTCTAGTACCACAACCTATCTTATCTATGTACTGTTCTAGCTATTTTCAATGATCTTCAGCAGTTATTTGCATGCACTATTAATGATATTGTTCAGTAGTTTCCACATTCAGTTGTATCACTTTTCTTGCTAATGGGAACAAATACAGACCTCTTCCAATCCAAAGTTCAGAAAGCTCTCCTCCAAATTTCCTGGCATAGTCTGGTGAGTACATCCAAGTTTCCATCTGTTAACTGAAATAAATTAGCTGGTTTTCCATCAAGTCAGCTGGCTCCCCATCGAATCCTGGGGCCTTATTTTTTGCTAATGCCTTCGATGCAGTTTCTACTCCCTCTTTCATTACCACTGGCTACTGTTCATATGTCTCTCTGGAGACTAAGGTGCACCTGATACAGGCCATGGTTTTTGCAATCACTTGTTATGCATCAGAGAGTTGGACAATGATTAGGGAGGATAGAAGGAGAATTGAAGCCTTTGAGCTGTGGTGCTGGAGAAGGGTATTGAATGTACCATGGACTGCCAAGAAAACAGACAGATTCATCCTAGAGAGGGTTAAACCAGGCTTCTCCTTGGAGGCAAGGATTCTGGGGCTTCCTCTGACATAATTTGGACATGTTGTAAGGAGAGACAGGTCATTAGAGAGGGACATCATGCTGGGTAGAGTAGAGGGACAGCACAGGAGGGGAAGACCCTCTATGAGATGGACTGATTCAGTGACTGGGGTAATCGGGATGGGTGTGTCAAGGGCAATGAGATTGGCACAGGATAGAGCAGGGTTTAGGTCTGTTGTACATAGGGTCGCTATGAGTCACAAACGACTCGATGGGATGGCACATAACAACAACAACAACAACTGTTCATATGGTAATTCTTTAAATTGTTCAGTGTCAATCAATTCTTTCTTGTTTAGTGACTCTAAGTATTGCCTCCATCTTCTTTTGATGCTTTTGGGGTCATTCAATATGTTGCCTGTATCGTCTTTCAATATTGCAACATGAGGCTTAAATTTGTTTTTCAGTTCTTTAGCTTTTATTCTTCAATTCCAGCTCTCTGCATTTTACATTACAATACTTAGCTTCATCCTCTTGAGTTGCCCTTTGAAATCTTTTGTTCAGTTATTTCACTTCAACATATTTTCCTTTTGTTTTAGCTTCTTGATCCTCCGGTGAAATCTTTAGAGTATCTTCAGATTTGTTTTTTCCTTTCTCCTCCATTTTTGTACTGATCTTTTATTTTCTTCATGGATAATATCCTTGATATCTTCCCACAACCCATCTGGTCTTTGATTATTGATGTTCAAGATTATTGATGCCTCAAGACTATTCTTAAGATGGTCTTGAAATTCAGATGGAATTGATTCAAGATCATATCTTGGTTTCTGTGGGCTTATTTTCATTTTCTTTTACCTCAATTTGAATTTGCATTAGAGTAATTTTTTATCTGAACCCAGTCCCCCCTGGCTTACTTTTGACTGCTGATATTGAGCATTTCCAACAATTTCTTCCACAAATGTAGTCACCTGATTCCTGTGCAGCCCATCAGGTGAGATTCAAGTTGTCATTTGTGTCTTTTATATTTTTATAATAATTTATTCTGATTTCAATGAAAGTTTGCAAAAACCTTGGATATCCATTCATTCATTGTTGCACATTTTTCTCCCTACCTACCCTTCACCACAGTTTGCTTTTCTCTTTAAACAATTTATTCATTGAAATTTATTCAATTTCCTTTCTCACCTCAACAGCAGTCCATACACCTCTTATGTTATATACCTCTTATTCTGAACTATTGTAATACGAATAAGGCTCAATCTTACATTCCTTTTAAATGATTCTTTCCCTAATCTGTTCCAATGCAGTGTTTGTTACTTACCCCTTCTTTTCTTAGTTACTCCCACCCCCAATGTCAGTCATATTTTACAACAATGATATTATACAGCATTTGTCTCTCTGTGACTGATATATTTACCTCAGCATATTGTCCTCTAGAGTCATCCATTTTGTATAATATTTTATGAGTTCCTTGTTTTTCAGTGCTGCATAGTATTCCATTGAGTGACTATACCACAGCCTCTGTGTCCATTCATTTATTTGTTTGGGTTGAGTTTATTTTTAATTTTTAAATTTTTTTATTTTATTTACAAAATTTGGATACATTATTTTCAAGAACAGAGTTTCCATTTCCCTCACCTGCCCACTCATCAAATTGTACAGCCCCGATCCCCTACACATCCTCATCCCTCTGCTTCCAACCTTTCCCACCCCTCTTGGATCCTTATACTCATTCTACAATGATGGTTTTATACAATATTTATAATTGTGGAACTGAGTTAGTTCACTCAGCATATTGCTTTCCAGTTTCTCCCAAGTTAGGTAATAATGCACAAAATCATTGGTCTTTGCATGCTGCATAGTATTTCACTGTGTAAATGTATCATAATTTCTCAATTCATTTATTTGTTGTTGGACATTTGGGATGTTTCCATGTTTTTTGCAAAGGTGAATTATGCTTCTATGAATATTGGTGTACAAATCTCCATTTGTGCCTCAGTTCTCATTTTTTCAGAGTATATTCCAAGTAGTGGAATAGCAGGATCATATGGAATTTCTATGTTCAGCTTTTTGAGGAAGCACCAAACTGCTTTCCAGAATGGTTGTACCATTTTACAATCCCACTAACAATCTATCCTCTCCAACATTTATTACTTGATGCCCTGTTAAACTTTGCCACTCTTACTAAAGTAAGATGGTACCCCATTGTAGTTTTGATTTTTATCTCTCTCCTCAAAACCTGCTATATAGCAGTAGTAACCAAAAGAATGCTACTGGTACAATGACAGACACATAGACCAATGGAACAGAAACGAGAACCCAGAAATAGACCCAGTTATCTATGGTCAACTGATATTTGACAAGGAAATCAGAGCTATCAAATGGGGAAATGATAACCTCTTCAACAAATGGTGCTGACAAAACTGGACTTCCACCTCTAAAAAGTTGAAACAGTATCCACATCTCACACCACACATGAAAAGCAACTCAAGGTGGGTCAGAGACCTGGGAGTAAAGTCCAAAATCATAACATTCATAAGTGGCAAACTAGGATCAAATTTAGAAGTGCTAGTCCAAGGTACAAAGAAACTGCCAAATACAGCCAGAAATGCAGAATCTGAAGTGGATTCATGGGGCCTTCTCAAGATTAATCCATTGTGCATCAAAACCTTTTTTCCAGCAGGGTGAGAAGAAAACCTACAGACTAGGAACAAACATTTGGCAATACAATCTCAGACAAAGAGTCTTAAAACAAAACTTTAAAGAATACTCCTGGGCCATCACATGAAAAAGACTGATAACCCAATTACAAAATGGGCAAAAGACACGGAAAGAATTTTCACAGAGAAAGATATTCAAATGGCAAACAGGCACATTAAGAAATGCTCCACATCTCTGTCTATTCATTTGTTGATGAGTACGTGGGTTGCTTGCTTCTATCTCTCTGCTATAGTAAGCAACACAACAATAAACATGGGTGTGCATGTATCTGTGTGGAAGTTCTAGTTTCTTTAGGGTATATTCCCAGTCATGTAATTTTGGGAAAAATGAATGGTATTTCTTTTTCCAACTTTTTGAGAAAGCTCCATACTGCCTTCAATAGTGGTTGCATCATTTTACACTCCCACCAACAGCGAATAAGTGTTACAATTTCTCTACAACCTCAGGAGCATTTGTTGTTTGTTACTTTGTTGAACTTTTCTATTGTTAATGAGGCGAGATGATATCTAATAACTGTTTTGATTTGCGTCTCTCTTAGAACTAGGAATTTTGAACATTTTTTCATGCATTTGTTCACCATCTGAATGTCTTCTCTGGTGAAGTGTCTGTTCATATCCTGTGCCATTTTGCGATTGGGTTGTTTACCTTTGTATGGCAGAGACGCTAGATTATTTTATAAATTCTAGATATAATTTCCTTATCAGACATGTCATTACCAAATATGTTTTCCCAGTCTGTGGCTTTCCTTTCTACCCTATTGGAGAAGGTCTTTGATGTACATAGGAATTTGATTCTTTGAAAGTCCGGTTATTTTATTTATTTTATTTTATTTTATTCTCTCCTGGTTGTAGGCTTTTAAGGATGCTTGGAGGACTGCTAATGTAGTGGATTAGGGCTTCTAGGGTTCTTCAAAGATTTTCTCTAATGATGTTTATAGTTCTTGGTTTTAGTCCTAGATCCTTGATCCACTTTGAGTTGTTTTTTGTGTATAGTGTGAAGTGTGTGTCTTGGTTGAGGGGTTTTTGTTTTGGTTTGGTTTTTTGTTTTGTTTTGTTTTGTTTTGTTTTGTATGTTTGTGTCTGTGTGTAGATATTTTTTTTCAATTCTG
Organism: Elephantulus edwardii; assembly: GCF_000299155.1. Taxonomy (NCBI): domain Eukaryota; kingdom Metazoa; phylum Chordata; class Mammalia; order Macroscelidea; family Macroscelididae; genus Elephantulus; species Elephantulus edwardii. The sequence continues at coordinate 163,625 of NW_006400185.1, read as the reverse complement.
CCAGCACTATTTGTTAAAGAGTTTCTCCATTTAACTGATTTCATGTTTTTATCAAATATCACTTGACCATAGACAAATGAGCTTATTTCTGGGTTCTCAATTCTGTTCCATTGATCTATTTTTTTTTCCTGTCATTGTACCAGTACATGCTGTCTTGACCATCATGGCTCTGTAGTAGGATTTGAGATCAGGGAGTGAGATGTCTCCTACTTTATGTCTCTTTTTCAGGAGTGCTTTGCTTATTCAGGATCTCTTTCCATTCCAAATGAAATCAGAAATTGTCTTTTCCATCTCATTGAAGAATGGAATTGGTATTTGTAGTGAGATTGCATTTAACTTGTAGATTGCCTTTGACTGTCATTTTCACAATACTGACTCTCCCTATGCAATAGCAGGGTATATTCTTTTATTTCTCCACGTCTCTTTTTGTTTCTTGCAGTAATGTTCTGTAATTTTCTTTGAATAGGTCTTTTGTGTTTCTAGTTAGATTTACTCCCAACTATTTAATCCTGTGGCTAGCTATTGTGATGGGTATTGTCTTTCTTAGTTCCATTACTGTAGTCTCTTTGCCACTGTGAAGAAATCTAATTTATTTTTGTGTGTTGATCTTGTATCATGCCACTTTGCTGAATTGATTGCTTAAGTCCAGTAGTTTTCTCACTGAGTCTTTAGGGTTTTCTAAGTATACTATCACATAATCTGCAAATAGGGATAATTTTACCTCCTCTGCCAATTTTGTCACTTCTTATTTTCTTCTTTTGTCTTACTGTTATTGGTAAGACTTTCAATAAAATATTGAATAGGAGAGGTGATTGTGAGCATCTTTGCTTAGTTCCTGTCCTCAAAAGTAATGTCTTTAATCTGTCTCCATTGAGAATGATGTTGGATCTTGAATTTGTGTATATACTTTTTACTCTGTTGAGATAATTCCTCTCTACTCTTTTTATGTTGAGTGCTTTAATTAGGAAAGGGTGTTGGATTCTATCCAAGGCCTTTTCTGCATCAATTGATAGGATCATATGATTCTTGTTCTTTGTATTGTTAATGTGATGAATTACACTGATTGTTTTTCTTTTGTTGAAACATCCTTGCATACCTGTTATGACGCTCACTTGGTTATAGTGAATTATTTTTTATGTATGTATGTATGTATTTATTTTTATGTATTCTTGGATTCTAGAAGCATGTTAGCTGGGATTGGTGAGCATTAAGGTAGCATGTTGATTTGCTAAAGGGAGTGAGATGTTGTGATTCAGCCTCCTATTTAAAAACCTATTAGGGTCCTGGACCTGTGACCATCAGGCCTGGCTTTAAATTGCTTTTTGTCAAACGTTCTTCTAAGTGGTCTAGCACTGATCTGTGCATTGCTGTACAAAGGTAACTCCTGGTTGCTATGATGCTAAACACTGTGACACTGATGTACCAAATGTGATAATGGTAAGATAATGATAAGGTAAAGATAATGATAAGTGTTTGATGGAGCTTCCCAAATAAAACAAACTTGGGAGCAGGAGTGGCATCGACTTCTGAAATGGATTGCCTCCAGAAACTCTATGAACATAGAGAAATTATGAAAGTTATAGAAGTGTTCAGGTCTTTTGTTCATTGGGTCACCATGAGTCATCTGACGCAATGGCACTTTAAAAAACCAACAACATTCTTGGATTCTATTGGCCAGAAATTTATGAAGAATTTTTGCATCTACGTGCAAAGGAGGTTGAGTTTTCAAGCATGGAAATACAAAGGAAGAGGAACAGTTGTAAGCAGACACTGGTGACAGGGACATGGAATGTGAGAACCATGAATGTAGGAAA
>NW_006400185.1:158371-159381 GCF_000299155.1 Elephantulus edwardii | reverse complement strand
GTGGATTGATTCAGTGACTGGGATAATTGGGATGGGAGTGTCAGAGACGGTGCGATTGGCACAGGACAGAGCGGAGTTTAGGGCTGTTGTACCTAAGGTTGCTATGAGTCGTAGGTGACTCGATGGCACATAACAACAACAACAACATATTGTCCTGTCATTTTCTATTTTGGTGCTCTCTTTTCCTGACTTTGGTATCAAGGATATATTTGCTTCATAGAATGAGTCTGGGAGAAGTCCATTTTTTCGCTATTTTCTGAAATACTTTATGTAGAATTGGTGATAATTCTCTGAATGTTTTATAAAATTAACTTGTAAAACCATTTGGTAGAGGATTGTTTTTTGTTTTTTTAAATTGTTTATTACCTGTTCAATTTCTTTTTTTGTAATGAGTCTGTTCAGGAGTTTTGTTTTGTGTCTGTCAGTTCAGATAGGTTGTGAGTTTCTAAATATTTGTCCATATCCTCTAGGTTTTCGTATTTTTTGAGTATAGTTTTTCTTAATATTTCATTGTTAACCTTTTTATTTCAGTTCTTTTTGGCATTGCCTATTTCATCTCTTATTTGAACTGTTTGTATGTTTTTTTTTCTTTTCCTTTATAAGTATTGCTAGTGGTTTGTTGACTTTATTGACCTTTTTGAAGAACTGATTTCTGATTTTGTTGACAGTTTCAATTCTCCTTCTGTTTATCATTTCATTTATTTCTGCCCTAATTTTAGAATTTCAGTTTTTTTAGAGAGTGTCAAGGTTTCTTGTTATTCTTTTTCAATCTATTGGAGATGTTAGGTTAGAGAGTCAATTATTTTTTTTTCTTGCCTTTTGATATGTTTGCTTATTGCCATAAGTTCACCTCTATTTACTGCTTTGGCTGTTTCCCAGAGGTTTTGCTAAGTTGTGTTTTCATTTTTATTTGTTTCAAGAAACTTTTTTTATTTAATTTTTTTATTTCTATTACCCACTCATGTTTGAGCAAGGTTGTTATTCAGCTTACAATGTATGTGTTTCCCCCC
>NW_006400185.1:151828-157914 GCF_000299155.1 Elephantulus edwardii | reverse complement strand
GGGTTGGTTTGTTTTTGGTGTGTGTGTGTGTGTGTGTGTGTGTGTGTGTGTGTGTGTGTGTTTTGTTTTATTTTGTTTTGTTTTTAATCTCTAGAGTAAACCAGGCTTGGAAGCAAGAGTGGCATCCACTTCCAAAAAAAGCTTGCCTCCAGAAACTATAAATTTGGAGTAAAGATGAAAGTTTTGTATTCAAGACTTTCATTCATAGAGTTGCTATGGGTCATCTACTACTCTATGGCACTTAACAACTTAACAACAACAACAACTACCGTTATGGTATTGCCTATTTCTTTTTTTCAGTTCTGTTAATGTTTACTTAGTATATTTTGCAGCTCTATCTTTTGGTGCACAGATATTTATTAGAGTTATGTCCTCTTGTTCTATTGACCCTTTAAGCATTATATAGTGTCTTTCCTTGTCCTTTGTGATGGTTTTTGCATTGAAATTTATTTTAACAGAAGTTACTTTCACTACTCTTGATTTTTTCTCTTTGCCATTTGCTTGGTATATTCCCCCCCCACACACACACTCTTATGTTTAGTCTTCCTTTGTCTTCACTTTTCAGGTGTGTCTTTTGTAGATAGTATATTGAAGAGTTTTGTTTTTTTTATCCGATCTGCTACTCTTTTTCTCTTCTCTAGTGCATTTAAGCCATTCACATTCAGTGTAATTATTGAGAAGTAAGGTTTATTTCTATAATTTTGTTGAGTTCTTTTTCATGTAGTTGCTGGTTGCTTTGGCCCATCCTGCTTTCTGTTGCATATCTGTAAAAATGACTTCTCTCAGTGTTTCCTGCAGTGCTAATCTTGTTTTTACAAACTCTTTTAATGTCTGCTTTTCTAAGAATATCTTGATCTCGCCTTCATATTTGGGAGTTTCTCTGGGTACAATATTCTTGGTTGATAGTTGTATTCTTTGAGTGTTCAATATATGTCATTCCACTGCCTTCTTGCTTTCGTGGTTTCTGCTCTTAATCTTATTTACTTTCTATTATAAGTTATTCTTTGATTCTCTCTAGCTGCTTTCAAAATTCTCTCCTTATCTTTGGTTCTGGCAAATCTGACTATCATATGTCTTGGTATTTTTTTTTTTGGATCTGTTCTATATGGTCATTGTTCAGCTTCCTGAATATATATTCTCTCATTCTTCACTATGCCTGGAAATTTTTCTTCTAGTAATTCTTATACAAGTTTCTTGTTACCTTTACCTGCTTCTTCCTTTTCTGGGATTCTGATAATGTGCATGTCAATTCCTTTTGATGGTGTCTAGCATCATTCTTGGCCTCTCTTCTTTTTTTATCCTGTGTTTTGTTCTGGCAGACCAGTGGCGAAAATTCTATCTTCCATTTCACTGTTTTTGTTTTACATCTCTTCAACTCTGTTCATATATCTTTCCCACATGTTGACAGAAACTGAGACATTGGTCCTCATTTTCTGGTTTGTTTATTTCTTGTTTTTCCAGAGCCTCTAATGCCTCATTTGTTTTATCTGCATTATCTTGTGTGTGTGTGTGTGTGTGTGTGTGTGTGTGCGTGCGCACATGTGGTTTTGTTTCATTGTAAGTCCATTTGGTTTTTGCTTGCAGAGTTCTATAATTCTTCAAGTTTGTCTTTCACCCATTGAAAATATTCAATCATTTTGAAGTCTAGGTCAGAAAGTTTTATCAGACTTTTTGGCTACAGGAAATCTATGTATACTCTGTCGCTTTTTGGGGGTGACAACTTGTTTTGAGTTTGTGTCGGGGTGAAGTAGTCTGCTTCTTCTGTGTCATTGCTATGGTAGCATTTTTCATGCTTGATTTTTTAGCAGGCTCTTGGTCTGATAACCTTAGTTTAGGAAGTCACTGCTCCAGAGGAGGGTGAGACAGCTATCATGCCTGCATTTCTCTCTGCTGCAAGGAAATACAGCTGAGGAGAGATATGGCCCATGAATTAGCAGCCTTCTCTGTCAGGGAACTGCTGCAGCTAGGAGGATCCAAACTGTCCAGGACTAAAGGCAACTCAGTCTCTGGAAGAGGGAGAAAAAGGCTTTACCTGTGATATTGGTGATCCCAGCACAGTTCAGAGCAAAGACTATAGGTCATCTTCAAGGTGGCTGGGCTAGGATGTCCAGGCAATAGGCAGGGACATCCAAGTTGCAGGCCACACCCTCTAGGTGTGGGTTCAGGGGCAGAGGTAGCAGTGATAGGTGGCCTCCAGGTGTAAGGGGTCTCTGGTGAGGCCACAGTCTAGTGCTCTAGGCAGGAGAGCAGTCCAGGAAACATTCCATTTGCGTGTGTGTGTGTGTGTGTGTGTGTGTGTGTGTGTGTGTGTGTTTAAAGCCATTTGCAGTGAATAAATGATTATAAATACAAAATTCAATCATTCTATTTCTAGCCTCATTCCTATCTCCAGTCCCATATTTTCCAACTACTGTTTCTAATGCATTTGCTGCAGAAACTCAAGGACTGCAGCCTTCAATATGGATTAAAGCTCAACATCAAGAAAACAAAGCTTCTCACTACTGGGCTGATTGGCAGCGTCATGATAGCTGATGAAGAGATTGAGATTGTTGACAGCTTCTGTTTACTTGGCTCCACAAGCAACACTCTTGGTACCAGCAACCAGGAAATTAAAAGACAAGTTGCATGGGAAAGTCTGCCATCAGAGACCTCGTCAAAGTACTGAAGAGCAACACTGTCAGTCTGGAGACTAAGGTGTGCCTGATACAGGTCATAGTCTTTGTAATTACTTGCTATGCATCAGAGAGTTGGACAATGACTAGCGATAATTGAAGGAGGATTGCTGCCTTTGAGCTGTGGTGCTGGAGAAGAGTACTGAATATACCATGGACTGCTAGGAGAACAAACAAGTTAGTCCTGGAGAGGGTGAAGTGAAGCTGCTCCTTGGAGGCAAGGATCAGAAGCTTCATTTGACATACTTTGGACATATTGCAAGGCAGGCTCAGTCCTTGGAGAGGGATGTCATGCTTGGGAGGGTGGAAGGACAGCATAGAAGAGGAAGACCCTTGATGAGATGGATGGATTCAGTGCCTGGGATAATGGTGATACGTGTATCAGGGGCAATAAGATTGGAAGGGATAGAGCAGGTTTTAGGGCTATTGTACATAAGGTTGCTATGAGTCGCAGGTGACTCAATGGCACGTAACCACAACAACAACATTCCCTCTCCACTGTTTCTCTCTTTTGCATTCCAGTCACCAATTATCATTAATGCATCTTAATTGCATTTTCAGTCAATTTTAGACTGCAAGATTTGATAAAAATTCTCTATTTCTTCCTCTTTAGCTCTATATGTAGGATGACATATTTGAGTAACAGTCATGTTGATGGGTCTTCATTGTATGCACATGGATATTATTGTGTCACTCACCACGTTTTATTTCACAATAGAACTTGAAATTGAGGTTTTTGCTATGAATACGACACCATTCTTCTGTTTTTCATTTCCTGCATAGTATACCATATGATTATGTGATTCAAAGTAGCCAAAGCTGATCCATCTCATCTCACTAATGTCTATTATGAGATCCATTTTATTTTTAACAATTTCCAGTTTTCCAACACTCAAGCTATGTACATTTCATGTTATAATTATTAAACGATGTCTGTTATTATTTTTTCCTTATTTCAATTGACTTCCACACTATGCTCTATCACTACACTACTATAATTATCCTCTTTCTTTAGTGTTTATAGACTTTTTGAAGACCTCCTATTTAGGAAGTAGATACCCCATCCTGCTTCCTAATTTATTTTAATCAGGGAGCTTCAAAACTGGTCCACCCTGGGTAATAAAAATGGCATTTGACACACCAGTGTTACAGATTTTAGTTATCTCAGTATAGCAAACTGTCAGACAGCTGCTATATCACTTAGAACATGTTCTTCTCAACCATTATTAACAGCAGTCTCTTGGGACCAACTGACTTTTAAATACATAGGCAAGCGCAAAAGACCCCTATTGCTATACCAGAGGCTTCCAGCCCATAGTAGATTGTTAATGAAATCAGGAACAGCCAATCCACTTACACTTGGTTGTTAACATGATCAGAAGCTTCCAAACTGTTCACACTTAGCTTTCAAGTAAATAAAAAATACTTACCCTCCAGAAACCAACTGCTGTACACTGGAGATTCAGGTTTAGCCATGACTCAACCAGCTTTTAAATACAAAAGCCCACCCATTGGGTCCTCATTGTTTAAACAAGAGACTTCCAGGCACAGCCTCCAGAATCTTGCTCTAAGTTGAAGACTCATAAAAAGGGATTAGTCCTTTAAAAAAAAAAGTCAAGCTAGCAAAGGTGGAAAGACATTAGAGAAAGAAAGGAAGACCTCAATATGCTGGTTTTACATAGAAATTGTAACAATGGGTTAGAGTATGATGGAAATTGAGCGTGGAGCAGCATAGGGCCAGGTTCAGATCTATTGTGCTTAGAGTCACTGTGAGTATAATTGACTTGAACGCACATAATAACAATAAGAAAAATTTAAATATTATTGTATTTTTTTAAAAATGTATCACTTTTGTGAGTTTCTTTTCATGAAACTAGATAAATTATTCTCCATTCCTCTAACACCTTTTTAGCTTTTTATTGATCTAGTCTATTATGGACTTGTTAGATGCCATCTATTTTGTTCTGACTCATAGAGATCCTAAGCAGTTACGAGTTCTTGCAGGTTGTTGTTTTTTTCTAAAATATTAACATTTCCTATTATCCAACATATATCCACATTTAATATATGACAATAAAGAACTGTTTCAGTCATGGTCTTCAAAATGTGTTCTTTATTATACTATCTACTTAAGTTGTTAAAGGAGTTTTGGTGACATAATCCACAGAGGAAGTTGTATTTCAAACTCAAAATCGACATTTCTCTGATAGCTCAAATCCACCATGGGAGAAAATGAACAGTCTCTTCTTGTGTGATTTACAATTTCAGAAGCCCTCAAGAGAGTAAGCTGAGTAAGCTGATTCTGACTCAATAACAATGAGTTTTGAATAAGTTGCTAAGAAATATCAAATTTGGTGCTTATTTTTATTTTCTTTTCTCATTATTACTGTTAGGTGTCCTAAGAGTTAACCCTATATATAAGAAAATGAAACATTGCTCCATCTTATGAGATTTTCACAATCTTTGTTGTGTTTGAGCCTATTGGTCAGCCACTGGGCCCATCCATGTCATTGATATCTCTCTTCTTTTTAATTGATCTTCTGCTTTATCAAACATTGTGTCTTTCTTCAATCACTGGCCCTTCCTGACAACACGCTCAAGTATAGAAGATTAAATCTCTCCATTCTTTCTTGACATTCATTCCAAGGAGAATTCTGGATGCTCTTCTTCTAAGATGGATTTGTTTGTTCTTTTGACAGTCGGTTGAACACTCAGTATTCTTCTTCAACACCAAAATTTAAAGACTTCAAGTCTTTAGTTTTCCTTACTCATTCTTCTATTTTCTTATGCATATAGGTGATTTTTAAAACCATCAGGTGACTCTTAGTTCTTAAATTGACATCCATGTCCTTTCATTCTTTAAAGACACCTTTTGTCCAACATAATGTATCATTTGAGTTCTTTTTTTTCTTCCATGAATGCTGTTTTTGAATTCAAACACAATAAAATCCTTGACAACATTAACCTTTTCTCCACTTATCATAATATTGCTTCATTGTCTAGGATATTTGTATGGTTCATCAGAAAATGTTTCACATCTATGCACCAAATAAAAAACCAGCAAAATACGTAAAACAAACATTAACAAAACTGAAAAAGGAAATAGACAACACTACCATAGTGCTGGGAAACTTCAATAGACCCCTCTCAAGAAAAGATAGAACTACCAGAAAAAAACTCAACAGAGATACTGAAGAATTAAATCACACAATAGACCAAATTGACCTCATAGATATCTATAGACTAATGCACCCCCAAAAAGCACAGTATACCTTCTTATCCTATGTGCATGGAACATTCTCTAGAATAGATCACATTCTAGGTCACAAGGCAAGCATCAATAAATTAAAAAACATAGAAATAATAAAAACCATCTTGTCAGACCATAATGCCACAAAATTAGAAATTAATAAT
>NW_006400185.1:140576-146014 GCF_000299155.1 Elephantulus edwardii | reverse complement strand
GGGAAGCGAGCTGGTGGGGAGGGGTGGGCAGGGAGAAAATTGCAGCAATGAATGAATGGAAATCCAAAACCTCTGTAAAAAAAAAATTCTTTGTTCTTTTAAATTTTGCTACAACATTTCATCAGACTTTCTGTCTTCAGGAATTTCATTGCTACTGTTTCATTTTTTGGGGGTGACGTCTTGCTTTGGGCTGTGTAGGAGGTGGAATAGCCTACTTCCTACATGACATTGCTGTGGTAGACTTTTTTATGTCTGGGGCAATAGCAGGTTCTTGATCTGAATTCACCACTCTAGAAGAGTATGGACCAGCTATCCTGCTTGGATTTCTCTCTGCCTTCTGCTTTGGTTCAGTATAAAAAAGGCCCGTGAAAGCAGACTCCTCTGTCCAACAACTGCACACTTAGGGTAGCTCAAGATGTTCTGGGCTAAAGGCAGTTGATGGGCAGTTGGTGAGGACATGCAAAGTGGAGCAAAGAGACCTAACTGGAAAATCTGGGAGCCTTGGTTTTCCCTTTAAGAATGAGCTACAGCTGTCTCAGTCTCTTCTCATTGAGCTTATGGAGTCCCATGTGCTCTAGCCAAACAGCAGTGATACCCCCACAAAGTACCTCACTCAAGTTCTAGCATGACTCCTGGTGCATGTCAGCTCCCAGCATGGGTGGTGGTGTCAGGACCAAAATTCCGGTGTGGGCCAATGACGTCAGGACCAGAGTCTCTAGTGCAGGGCATCAGCATCAGAACCAGAGTTCTGGGGCATTAGCACCAGAACTGGGGTTCCAGGCTTCAGGACCAGAGATCCTGAAGGTGTAGGGTGTCAATGTCAGGCTGTTGGGGCTGGGCTGGAATTTCGGATGTGGGCCATGCACGCCAGGGCCAGGGTTTTGGGCTCAGGGAGTGGATTCCAGGGCCAGGGTTCTAGGTGAGGACCATGGGCACTGGAGCCGAGGTTCAGAGTTCAGGGTGTGGGCTCCAGAGCCAGAGTTTCAGGACCAAGGTTTAGATGTAGGACGTAGGTGCTGAGGCTGGGATTCCAGGAGCAGAGCATTGGTGCTGGAGCCATGGCTCCAGGCACAGGGTGTGGGAGCTGGGGCCTGGGTGGAGTTATGGAGCCAGAGTTCTCAATGTGGGGTGTGCATGCTGGGGCTAGACCAGAGTTCCTGGGCTGCAGTTCCAGGCACAGGACATCCATGCAGGGGCCGGAATTCCCTGCACAGGTTGGAGGCAATGAGACTAGAGATTTGGATTCATACTAAGACATTTTTAAGGCAGATACCTAATTAGTTGGCTGCATTCATGCTGTCGAGCATAGCTGTGGTGCAAGGCGTAGCTGCGGAGCATGGCACAACTATGCCACAGGCAGAGTTGCCTATTTTCACTTTTTTGCCAGCTTTTTATTTTCAACTGGCCCCTATTGAGAACATGTTTAAAGTATTTGAGATGTAGTCCCACAGTCCTGGAATCTAAGGAACGCTCTGGCTATACTTTCTCCAAGGGACATTTATCTTTCATCTATCTATCTATCTATCTATCTATCTATCTATCTATCTATCTATCTATCTATCCATTCTATAACTCATGATACTTTGAATATTCTCCAGCAGCACCATTGTTCAAAGGCTTTAGTTCTTCTTTGGTATTCCTCATTTATTGTCCAGCTTTTTACATGCATATAAAATATTTGAAAATACCAGATATTTCGCAGATATACCTTAGTACCAAAAGTGATATTTTTTAGTATTTTTCAGGAATTTACCTGGGCAGCATATTTGCCTTCTGCAATACATCATTTGATTGCTTTCTTGAATGTGGCCTTCGTGAATACTGAATATAAATCAAAAGTAAAATCCAGAAACTTTCATCTTTTATCTACTTATGATGTTGTTCATCAGTCAGTTCAGTTACTGAGCTATAATCTATACTAGAGAGTAGGTGGTCCTTGAGATTCAAGGTTGCATAGTCTGCATGTCACAATTTGTTGATAAGACTTCCATCAATCCTGATGTCTCATTCATTTTCCTAATGTCCAATACACAACTAACTTGTTAAGCATATGTACTGCATGTTGTTTTTTAGGTGTCATCAAGTCCATTCCAATTCATAGCAACCTCCCAGAATAACAGATCAGAACAACATATCAGATCCAGTAACATCCTAATGATCAAGCTCCTTGTTATAGTCACTATATCAAATCATTTTATTGAAGGTCTTCTCTTTTGTTCACCTCTACCTTTCCTAGTATACTTTTTTCCAAGGACTGGCACCTCCTAATAAAATGCTCAAAGTATGTGAGATAAAACTTTACATCTCTTTTTTTTTTTTCCTAATGAATGCTTGAGTTGCACTTCCTTCAAGGTAGACTTGTTCATTCTTTTGGAAGTCCATATGATATTTAGTATTCTTCTCCAGTACCACAACTCAAAGAATTTTATTCTTCTTTTGTCATCCTTATTAAATGTCCAGCTTTCAGATTCTTAGGTAACAATTGAATAGATACTAAGATGATATAAACCCATTGTACATCTCTTCTGATTTTGAACTTGTTCTGTTCAAACAGCTGCTTCCTAGTCTATAGATTGCTTCTATATATGCTGGAATTCCTGTTATCAACATCATCCATAGTTTGTTTTTTTTTATGACCTGTTTAATTGAATGTCGTTGTATAGTTAATAAAAGAAAAACATCCTTCTGGTAATTTCTGCCCTTAGCCAAGATTTTGCTGACATCAACAATGTCAAGTGTTACATTTTCATTGCTGGAATTACTTCTTCATGTTCTGCTCCAGACATTTTTTTTAATTAACATCCTCCAAGATTTTATTTGTGTGGTGTTGTTGTTGTTGTTTGCCACTGAGTCATTTGTGACTCATAGCATCCCCATCTATAAAACAGCCCTGAAACCTGCTCTATCCTGTTCCATCTTTATTGTCTCAGACACACCTACCCTCATTACCCCAGTCAATGTACCAATCCATCTTATTGAGATCTTCCTCTCCTTCTCTGTCCCTCCACCCTTCCAAGTATGATGTCCCTGTCCAAGGACCAGTTGCTCCTTGCAAAATGCCCAAAGTATATCAGATGAAGCCTCAGAATCCTTGCCTCCAAGGAGCAGGCTGGCTTCACCCTCTCTAGGATGAACCTGTTTGTTTTTCTGGTAGTCCATGGTATATTCAAAACTCTTCTCCAGCACCACAGCTCAAAAGCACCAATTCTCTTCCTATCATCCCTAGTAATTGTCCAGTGCTCTGACACATAGCAAGCAGTTGCAAAGATTGTGGCCCGTATCAGACACAACTTAGTCTCCAGACTGTAATCTTTGCTCTTTAGTACTCTGAAGAGGTCCCGGACAACCTTGATTTGCTGGCTACTTGTAGCAAGAATGTTAATTGTGGAGCTAAGCAAACCAAAGATGTTAACAATCTCAATCTTTCCCCATCTATCATGATGCTGCCAATTGACCCAGTGGTGAGAATTTTTGTTTTCTTGATGTGTAATATTAAAAATTACTGTTTACATAGTTGTTGTTGTTGTTAAGTGCCATCGAGTCACTTGTGACTCATAGTGACCCTATGTACAAGATCCTTAAATGCTGCTCTAGGCTGTGCCAACGTCGCAGACTCAAAAACACTCATTCCCACCACCTCAATCACAGAATAGATCCATCTCATCGAATTCTGAAGCTTCCTTTGCATAGTAAGAACAATTTTAATATAATACACAAATAAAATCATGAGTACATGAGGAACAATTTTAAAAATATTAAATAATTTGTGAGAAACTGAAAAGCATTATGCTTAGTGAACTAACTTAGTTTCATAAGGACAAATACAGCATAAAACCACAATGTTTAAATAGAAGTATAACTAGTAAAAGAAGTATTGGCGTCCAAGGAAGGATAGGGCAGGAGCAGAGGGCTGAGGATGGGGGGGGGGGAGGCAGAATTCACTGGGTCACACAATTTGTTGGGTGGAAGTAGGGGGCAAAGGAAATGGGAAAAATCCTGCAGGGACCTGAAAAGATGGGATGATAGTTGGCATAGTCCATAATGATTAATTTTATAAAACACAATGTGTAGGAATGGTTGTATGAAACATAATTTCAATAATGGAAAGCGTGAAACACACACACACACACACACACACACACACTATGTACATGAATGAAACAATTCATATGAATAATTAGATGCATGCTGTTGTTGTTATGTGCCATTGAGTCTCTTGCAACTCTTAGCGACCCTATGTACAACAGTCCTAAACTCTGCTCTGTCCTGTGCCAATTGCACTGTCTCTGATACACCTATGCCAATTATCCCAGTCACTGAAACAATCCACCTCATAGAGGGCCTTCCTGTCCTGCGTTGTCCCTCCACCCTCCAAAGCATGATGTCCCTCTCCAAGGACCTTACAACATGTCCAAAGTATGTCAGATGAAGCCTCAGTATCCTTGCCTCCAAGGGATCCACCCAGTTTAACCCTTTCCAGGATGAACCTGTTTGTTTTCTTAGCAGTCCATGGTACATTCACTACTCTTCTCCAGCACCACAGCTCAAAGGCATCAATTCTCCTTCTATCCCTAGTCATTGTCCAACTCTCTGATGCATAACAAGTGATTGCAAAAAACATGACCTGTATCAGACGCACCTTAGTCTCCAGAGAGACACCATGGCTCTTCAGTACTTTGGAGAGGTCCCTAACAGCAGACATTCCCATCAAAATATGTCTTTTAATTTCCTGGCTGCTGGTGCCAAGAGTGTTCACTGTGGAGCCAAGCAACCTAAAACTGAATAATCTCAATCTCCTCACCACCCATCCTGCTGCTGCCAGTTGGTCCAGTGGTGAGAATCTTTGTCTTTTTTACATTGAGCCTCAATCCATATTGAAGGCTACAGTCCTTGACCCTCTTCAGCAAGCATTTCAGGTCCTCCTCAGTTTCAGCAAGCAGGGTTGTGTCATCTGCATAACGCAGACTGTTGATAGATCTTCTGCCAATCCTGACACAGAATCCTTTTTTTTTACTTTTTTTCCCCTTTTAATTATGGAACATTTCCAAACATATATATTAGTTGTACAATATATGAACTGCTGTGACTATCACTTGGTTTTAAAAATTTGGTCAGTTTCACCTCATCTGAGTCCCAGCTACTTCTCTCATCACTATACTATTAAAGTAAATCACATCTGAGATTATTTCAATATGTACATCTAAGAGCATTGGGCAAAATATTAAATGATCCAGGAAGTATTAAAAGAAGATGGAAGGAATATACTGAGTCATTATATAGAAAGGAATAGACAGATACAGAGGAATTTAAAGAAATAACATATGAGCAGGAGCCTATGGTGATGAAGGAAGAAGTTCAAGCTGCTTTGAAGGAAATAGCAAAAAAGAAGGCCCCAGGAATAGATGCTATACCAATTGAAGTACTTCAGACAACAGATG
>NW_006400185.1:138671-139514 GCF_000299155.1 Elephantulus edwardii | reverse complement strand
CTGTGACTGGGGTAATCGGGATGGGTGTGTCAGGGGCGGTGTGGTTGGCGCAAGATAGAGCAGGGTTTAGGGCTCTTGTGCATAGGGTCGCTATGTGTCGGAAACGACTCGACGGCACATAACAACAACAACAACATATCTAAGAGAGAAAACTCTTTTCTTTTTTATTTTATTTTATTATTTTTTGTGTGTGTGCCATCAAATCAGATCTGACTGGTACAGGAGGAGATTACCCCTCCTTCTTCCAGGAGAGCATCTGGTGGATTTGAACAGCGTATTTCTGGAGAGAAAACTCTTTTTAAAAATGTAATCATTATCACAATCACAAAATATAGACTACATTTTAAAATGTCAATATTAACTAATAAATGCTCAAATATTTCATGTTCTCGTGTATACATACACATATATGCGGAATCTTGAGTCTGATGATCATATGATATATTTCTCTGGAGATGAAAAGGTGAGGAAAAATTAGGATGCTTTCATAGTTAGAAAACTCATTTCTAGATCCGTCTTAAAGTACAATATTGTGAGTGACAGGATAATATCCATACACATACAAGGAAGTCAAGTGAATACCACTATTATTCAGATACAAGTACCGAAAACCAGAGCCAAAGAAGAGGAAATAGTTTTCTACCCACTTTTATAGTTGGAGATTGATTGAACATTCAATCAAGATGCATTGATAATAATGGGTGACTGGAATGCAAAAGTTGGGAAAAGAGAGGAAGATTCAGTAATTGGAAAACATGGACTCGACGACAAGAATGGAGCTGGAGATAGAATGATTGAATTTTGCAATCAATGACTTATTCATTGCAAATACTTTTTTGTTAT
>NW_006400185.1:136723-138379 GCF_000299155.1 Elephantulus edwardii | reverse complement strand
GCTGAAGCGGAGGGAAATTAAACATAAACCACAGGAACCAAAATATGACTTTGAGTCTATCCCACCTGAATTTCAGAGTCATCTCAGGAACAAGTTTGAGGCCTTGAATTAGATGTATACTAATAAAAAAAGTAAAAAAAAAATGCTAGTTCCTTAATTTGACTGGATGATCTTTGTTTTTAGTGGGCACACGTGTGGATCCCTCCAAGTAAATGTCATGCAAATTTCTTGGCATAGACTAGAAAGCATGTCCAGGGCTTTATTTGCTGATTGAAACTGATCACGTGGTATTCATAAATCTCTGGGACCTTACCTTTTATTGCCAATATCATCAACATTGTCTTGTAGCATTGACTTATGCCTGCAATACTATTGGATTTTGATCACCTGAAAATGTTGAGGTTCAACCATTTTTTTCATGGGTAGAGTAACTTTTTAGAAGTCATCCATCTTCTTTTCATGGTCCTGTGTTATCCAATATATTGTCAGAAGGATTCTTTAGTATTGATCTAACGCAACACTTTTATCAAATAGAAAAAGAAAAACAATCTACCCCAACAGACTCTAGAAGAAAAGAAAAGATAGGAATAAGAGCTGAAATAGAATAAGACTAAGAGCTGGTTTTTTTAAAAAAGTCCATAAAACTGACAAACCGTTGACCAACTAAATAAATTAATAAAAGGAGAAGATACAAATAATTCAATTAAGGAATGATGGGGTGACATCACAACAGAACAAGAAGAAAACAAATCTATAATATTGGAATAGTATGAAATGCTATACTCTGATAAATTTGAAAATTTAGAGGGAATGGACAAAATTCCTTGAAACTCCTACCTATCCAGATTGAGATGGTCAGATGTAAAACACTAGAACAGACCCATCACAAATGAAAAAAGAAAAAAAAAACTGAGCAGGTTAACTTCACAGCTGAATCTACTAAACATTCAGAGAAGATTTAACATCAATTCTACTTGAGTTATTTCAAAAAATAGAAAAAGAAGGAACACTCACACAAGCATTCTACGAAGCAGTCATAACCCTAACACCGAAACCTGAAAAATATATTATAAAAAAAAAAATAAACCCACAACCAAAAAACTATTGACCAATATCACTCATGAGTATACATACAAAAATACTTAACAAAATCCTACCTCATAGAATAAAAAAGCACATAAAAAATAGTAATTCATCATGACAAAGTGGGATTCATAAAGATATGCAAGGAAAGTTCAACATAAGAAAAACAATCAATGTAATTCATCACATTAACAAAACAAATAACAAGAAACATGATTCTAGCAATTGATGTAGAAAAGTCATTTGACAGAATCCAACATCCCTTTCCTGATTAGGACATTATTGTTGTTGTTGTTATGTGCTGTCGACTCATAGCAACCCTATGTACAACAGCCCTAAACCCTGCTCTATCCTGGACCAATCAAACTGCCTCTGACACACTCATCCCGATTACCTCAGCCACTGAATCAATCCACCTCATAGAGGGTCTTCCCCTTCTGTGCCGTCCATCCACCCTTCCAAGAATGATGTCCCTATCCAAGGAACGGTCCCTCCTTACAACATGTCCAAAGTTTGTCAGATGAAGCCTCAAAATCCTTGCCTCCAAGGAGCAGCCTGGTTTAACCCTTTCAG
>NW_006400185.1:127083-135433 GCF_000299155.1 Elephantulus edwardii | reverse complement strand
GTTTTTTTTGGTTTTTTTTTTCAAAAGGTACTAGACAAGGATACCCATTGTCACTACTTCTATTCAGTTTTGTATTGGAAGTACTTGTTAGGGCGGTACAACAAGAGAAGGAAAGAAAAGGCATCCCATTCAGCAAAGAGATGGTCACTATGTGCAGATCATATGATAGTGTATACAGAAAACCCTATGACTCAACAACAAAAACTGTTAAAGCTAGTAGATCAATTTAATAGATTAACAGGATACAAGATCAATATCCCTGAAGGATACAAGACCAATATCCAAAAATCAGTGGGATTCCTCTACAGTAAAAAGGAGAACTCAGAGAAGTAAACAAAGAAAGCCATAGCATTTTCATTAAAATTGTTTTTTTGAGAATGGGTGAATGGAATGGCATTCTTCTTCAATGTATAATTTCAACATGTTTCCATTAAAAGTGGACAGAATCAGATGGAAATCCAGAATTCTTCATGGAAGTAAGACTATTAGTTAAATTCAGCTCACTAATGCCTATGATTAAGGGATGAAAATGGACAATCTACTTTCATGTGATTTACTGTCTTTAAAATCACACTGAAGGGTCAGTTGCAAGTTCATTTTAACATAATAACAATACCTAAAATAACAACCTTTATATGCTTCATTTAATTTTTATAGCTTCTAATTTTCCAAGATTCTGTGTGTGTTCAATATGCCAATTATTTTTATATTATTTTGTTTTGGTTTAGTTTTTTCACAACGTCTGTATACATTGTGTTTCATGCTACTTTTCATTCATTCGCATGCATTATGTTTTAGAAAATAAATCACCATTAGATCTTGGTCATCATTACCCAATATTTTCACATCCCCACTAAATCCTTCACATTTCCTTCACGCGCTCCTTCCTCCACCCATGAAACTATGCAACCCTGTCATTTCACTCCTACCCATCCTCACCCCTCTGCTCCCGTTGCTTCCTCCTTTGGGTCCCCAGAAGTATTTTATTAGTAATCCTTCCATTTTTATAATAATCTTAGGCAGTATTTCTCCTTATGATACTGTGTTACTTAGGATAATTCTCTCCAGTCTCTCCCAAATTATGTACTATATTTAGAAATCATTGCTCCTGAGTGCTGCATAGTATTCCATTGTGTGAGTGTACACAATATCCCAATCCATTCAGTTGTAGTTGGACATTTGGACTATTTCCATGATCTTAGGATGATGAATAATGATGCCTTGAACATTGGTGTACCAATCTCCATTTGTGTATTAATTCTTATTTCCTTAGAGTATATTCCTTCTATGTTCAACTTTTGAGGAAACACCGTGCTGTATTTCAGAGTGGTTGCACCATTTTACAGTCCCACTAACAGTGGGAGTTGATATCTGAGAGTTGCTACCTCCACATTCTCTCCAACATTCATTGTTTGTTATTCTGCTAAACTTTGCCAGTACTACTGGAGTAAGATGGAATCTCATTGTGGGTTTGATTTCCATCTTTTTTATTGCCAGTGATTTGGAGCATTTCTCCACGTGTTTGTTGGTTTTCTGAATGTCTTCTGTGAAAAGTCTTCCCATGTATCTTGTCCATTTGCAATTGGTTTACCAGTATATATATATCTTCTGGAGTCCCAGGAGAATTCTGTAAATTTTTGTTACAAGACCCTTGTCCGAGATGGTATTGCCAAATATTTGTTCCCAGTTGGTGAGTTTTCTATTCAACCTGTTAAAAAGTTTTTATATAAGCACAAAGATTTGATCTTAGAAAGTCTCATTCATCAATTTTCTCCTCTTCAAATTTTGCATTTCTGGCTGTATTGTCAACCTTTCTATACCAAAGACTAGACCTTCTAAGCTTGATCTCAGTTTTTCTCTTATGGGGCTTTATTCCCAGTTGTCTGTTCCACCTTGAGTTGATTTTGGTGAATAGTGTGAAATGTGCTTCCTGTTTCAGCTTTCTGCAAATAGCTAGTTTTTCCAACCTCATTTGTTAGATTGTCTCTTCCCCATTTGATAAGTTTTATTTCCTTGTCAAATATCAATTAACTATAGATAGAAAAGTCCATTTCTGGGTTTTCTGTTCTGTCCCACTGTTCTGTGTACCTGTTGTTGTACCAGTTCAGGCTGTTTTGCTTACTATCCCTGTGTCATAAGTTTTGAGGTAAGGGAGTGATATGTCTCCCATTTCATTTTTGTTTTTCAGAAGTGCTTTGTTCATTCTAGGTCTCATTTCTCGCCAAAAAAACTTGACAAATTCCCTTTCAGCTTCCTTGAAAAATGAATTTGGTATTTGTATTGGGATTGTGTTGAGCATGAATGTAGAATTGCTTTTGGTAGGAATGTTGTTTTCAAAATATTGTTTTCCTATCCATGAACAGGACACAATTTTTTTTCATTTATTTAGGTCTTTTATTGTGTCTTGCATGTTCAGTAATTTTTGTTGAACAGGTGTTTTGTGTCTTTAATTAGGTTCACTCCCAAGTATCACAACTTGTGGTTGGCTACTTAAAGTTCTATTGTTTCCCTGGTACCTTCTATGAGTTCTCTTTGTTACTGTAGAGGAATTCCATTGATTTTTGGATAATGATCTTATATCGTGCCACTCTAACTGGTTTACTGGCTCTAAAAGGGGTTTTGTTGCCGTTGAGTCTTTAGGGTTTTCAGTGTACACTATCATATCATCTGAATATTGTTACACCTTAACAATTTGCCAATCTGGACGGTTTTATTACTTTCTCTTGTATTGCCTAAGCAACTATTTTATGATTATTATTATTATTATTATTATTATTATTAATTTTAATGAAAATTTACAGAGACTTTGGATTTCCATTCATTTATTGTTGCACTTTTCTTCCTGCCTAACCTAACCCCCCATTCCCCCCTCCAGATGGCTCTTCTCTTTGAAAAGTAAAAGAAAAATTCTTTCATTGTTATACAATACTTCCGTCAAAGTCCACTCCAATATGCAGCCTTCATTCTGGACTCCTGTCATGACAATAATACCTAATCATATATCCTTTTTAAACAGTTCTCTCCCTCATCTGTTTCAATGCAGTGTACATAATTTATCCCATCTTTCTTAGTATTACCCCAACCCTGATACATCTCTCTTTGATCTAGGTATTTTGAACATTTCTTCATGTTTGTTTGCCATCTGAATGTCTTCTTTGGTGAAGTATCTGTTCATATCCTTTGCCCATTTTTCAATTGGGTTGTTTACCTTTATCTTGTTGTGCTGCTCGAATATTTTATAAATTCTAGATGTAAGTCCCTTATCTGACATGTCATTACCAAATATTTTTTTCCAAGTCTGTGGGTTCCCTTTTTACCCCATTGGAGAAATTTATGGATGTGCATAGGGATTTTATTCTTAGATGGCCCCATGCATCTATTTTATCCTCTCCTGGCTGTAGATTTTTCAGGGTGCTTGGAAGACTGTTTATGTTGTGGATTAGAACTTATAGACCTGAGATTCAATGTTGTTCTCAATGGAGAGAGATTAAAGACTCCCTTTAAGAACAGGAACTAGGCAAGGATGCTTACTATCACCTCTCTTATTCAGTATTTTATTGGAAATCTTAGCGATAGCAGTAAGACAAGAAAAGGAAATGAGAGGTACCCAAATTGGCAAATAGGAGGTAAAACTATATCCATATGAAAATGATATGAAAGGATTCTTATAAAACCATAAAGACTCAGCAAGAAAACTACTGGAAATAGTTGACTAATTCAGCAAATTGGCAGGATACAAGATCAACATACAAAGATCAGTTCAATTTCACTAAAGTAAAAATGAGAATGAAGAGCTGGATTAAAGAAAAACAATACCCTTCACAAAAACTAATCAAAAGATTAAATACTTTGGAGTAAATGTAACCAGAAGCACAAAGAATCAATTTTTTTAAAAACCTACAAAACATTACTACAAGAAACAAAAAGAGACCTGGAGAAATGAAAGAATATTCCTTGCTCTTGGATAGGAAGGCTCAATATTGTCAATATTGTGAAAATGACAATCCTACCAAAGATAATCTACACGTTCAATGCAGTCCAAATACAAGTACCAATCCCATTCTTCAATGAGATGGAAAAGGCAATCTTTAATTTCATTTGGAATGAAAAGAGGCCCTGAATAAGCAAAGCACTTCTTAAAAAGAGAAATAAGATAGGAGGCATCTCACTCCCTAATTTGTAGTCCTACTACACTGCCATTGTGGTCAAGACAACATCATACTAGTAAAATGACAGACACATAGATCAATAGAATAGAACTGAGAATCCAGAAATCAGCTCACCTACCTATAGTCAACTGATTTTTTACAAGGAGATGAAATCAGTTAAGTGGGGAAATGACAGCCTTTTTAACAAATAGTGTTGGAAAAATTGGAAAACTGCAGAATTCTCAATCAAGATTCATACGTCACTCCATACACAAAAACCAACTCAAAGGGGATCATGGACCTAGAACTAAAACCAAGGACCAAGTTAGTACTTTCAATATAATAGTAATTCGAATTGGTGATAGTGGACATCTTTCCCTGGTTCGTATAATCAAAGAAAATCGTTTTACTTTCGCCATTGAGAATGATTTTGGCTCTTGGTTTGCATATATACTTTTTACTTTGATGAGGAAATTCCATTATATTCCAATTTTCCTGATTGTCTAATAAGGAAGTGGTGCCAGACTTTGACAAATGCCTTTTCTGCATCAATTTCTAGGATAACATGTTGTTGTTGTTTGTTATGTGCTGTCGAGTCGCCTGCGACTCACAGCGACCCTATGTACAACAGCCCTAAACTCTGCTCTGTCCTGTGCCAACCGCACTGTCTCTGACACTGCCATCCCAATTAGCCCAGTCACTGAATCAATCCACCTCAAAACGCCTTCCTCTCCTGCGCTGTCCCTCCACCCTCGCAAGCATGATGTCCCTCTCTAAGGACTGGTCTCTCCTTTCTGCATGTCCAAAGTATGTTAGATGGAGCCTCAGAATCTTTGCCTCCAAAGAGCAACACGGTTTAACCCTTTCCAGGACAAATCTGTTTGTTTTCCTAGCAGTCCATGGTATTCTCAATACTCTTCTCCAGCACCACAGCTCAAAGGCATCAATTCTTCTTCTATCCTCCTTGGTCATTGCCCAACTCTCTGATGCATAACAGGTGGTTGTGAAGACCATGGCCTGTATCAGACGCACCTTAGTCTCCAAAGAGACACCATTGCTCTTCAGCACTTTGGAGAGGTCCCTAACAGCAGACTTTCCCATTGAAATGCGCCTTTTAATTTCCTGGCTGCTGGTGCCAAGACTGTTGACCATATAATCGAAAACGCAAAACCCCCACGATATTCGTTCCGGCCCTCTGGCCAAGAAAAGCCTATCTACACACCAGTTCTACAGGATGCTTCATATTTGCTCGGGAAACATTACGACTAAACTTCAGAGACACTGATCCCAACATAAGGAACTACTATCAGCTGATGTGCTTGAAATCACAGAAGCCATGGAAGCTTCATATATAAGTTATTAGATGGAGGGCTGGTGAAAGGGAGATAGATGTGAAGGGAGGGGGTAGAAGTGGATGGGTATCCTGGTGGATGGTGAAGCAGGAAATAATTGGGTAAAGACGTGTGTGAGAAAGGCAGGGACAACACTGACACTAAAGTTAACTCCGCAATAAGGGATATACCTTTTGGTCTGTCTGATACTTCTCTAAATCTGAACATTCACATTGAGACAGACTAGGAAGAAGGATTGGCCATCCACTTCTGAAATAGCAGGCCTCTGAAAACCCTATGTACAACAGAACAGGATAACATAGTTCTACTTATTTGCTTTGTTAATGTGGTGAATTACATTGATTGGGTGTTTTTTGTGTTTTTTATTGTTGTTGTTTTTATTGTTTTTGTTGAACCATCCTTGCATAACAATTATAAATCACACTTAGTCATGATGAATTATTTTGTGATGTACTTTTGGATTCTATTGTCTAAGACTTTGTTGAGGATTTTTGTTTCTATGTTCATGAGCGATATTAATCTGTAGTTTCCTTTAATGGTAATGTATTTGCCTGGTTTTGGCATTAGAGTTATTCTTGCTTCATAGAAAGTCTCTGGGAGTACACCTTCTTTTCTTTTCTTTTGTTTTTTATAAAAAAAGTAATATAAGTAGGATGGGTGATAAATCTTCTCTGAATGATGTTTGGTGGAATTCAGCTGTGAAGACATCTGGTCCAAGACTTTCTTTCTCTCTTTCTTTCTTTCTTTCTTTCTTTCTTTCTTTCTTTCTTTCTTTCTTTCTTTCTTTCTTTCTTTCTCTCTCTCTCTCTCTCTCTCTCTCTCTCTCTCTCTCTCTCTCTCTTTCTTTCTTCTTTCTTTTTTTGAGGGAGTCTTTTTTATGATCTGCTCAGTTTCTTCTTTTGTGGTGGATCTGTTCAAGTGTTGTACATCTGTCTGTGGCAATCTTTGTAGGGCATGAGTTTCAAAGAATATATCCATTTCCTATAAGTTTTCATAATTTGGACATTTTATAAGGAGAAACAGGTCCTTGGAGAGAGACATCATGCTTGGTAGGGTGGAGGGACAGCGCAGGAGGGGAAGACCATCTATGGGGTGGATTGATTCAGTGACTGGCGTAATCAGGATGTGTGTGTCAGAGACGATGTGGTTGGCACAGGCTAGAGCAGGGGGTAGGGCTGTTGTACATAGGGTTGCTATGAGTCGCAAACCACTTGACGGCACATAACAACAACAACAATAAGTTTTCAAGTTTATCAGAGCATAACACTTCATAATATTGTGATATTATATATTTCATTTCATCTGGTTCTGTTGGGATGCCACCTGTATCATTACTTAATGGAGTTACATGTATCTTCTCCCCACCTCCAATTTCCCCCTTTTGTTAAGTTTGTAAGTCAGGAAATAAAAAACTGAGTTGAATTAGGTAAATCTTCTGTCAGGGACCTTTCCAGAGTACTGAGAAGCAACAATATTTGTCTACAGATTAACGTGTGCCTGATCCAATCCCTGTTCTTCATAATTACTTGCTATGAATCAAAGAGCTGGACAATGACTAAGGAAAACAAAAGAATTGATGCCTTTGAATTGCAGTGTTGGAGAAGAGTCTTGAACATACCATGGACCACTAAGAAAACAAATAGGTCTGTCTTGGAGAGGATAAAACTAAGTTTCTCCTTGGAGGTAAGGATTTTGAAGCTCCATCTCACATACTTTGGGCATGTGGCCAGGAGAGAGTGATCCTTGGAGAAGGATATCATACTCAGAAGGATGGAGGAACAGCACAGGGTGGGAAGACCCAGGTGAAATGAATTAATACAGTAACTAGGACAATGGGGGTAGGTGTGTCAGAGTCATTGAGACTGGCTCTGGATAGGGCAGACTTCAGAGCTGTTAGAGTTGCTGTGAGTTTCAGGTGACTTGATGGCACATAACAACAAGAAGTTTGTGAGTGATTTGTCAATTTTATTTACTCTTTAGAAAAACCAGCTCCTGGTCTTATTGATGGTTTAAATTGTTTTTCTCTTTTCTATCTCATCGATTTGTGCTCTTGTTCTTATAATTTCCTTTCTTCTTGAGGCTGTGGGGTTAGACTGATAGTCTTTCTCTATTTAATGAAGGTGTTGAATTAGAACATTAATTATGTTTCTTTCTTCATTTTCTATGTGTTTGCCTATGTCTATGAACTGTCTTAACTACAGTCCAGGCGTTTTGTCACATTGTATTTTCACTATCATTTGTCTTAAGGAAATTTTTTCTTTTAATTCTTTATTTCATCTATAAACAATTTATCTTCTAAAAGGGTGCTATTTAGCTTCCACATTGGTGACTTTATAAGTTTTATCCTCTTATGATTAATTTCTAGTTTTATGGCATTGTGCACTGAGAAGACAGTTTGTATTATTTCAATGTGTGGTTGTTTTGGTTTTTGTTTTAATTTGTTGAGGCTTCCTTTGTGTCCTAATATGTGACTAATTATGGAAAAGATACATGTGCCCTTGAGAAGAAAGTGAGTTGAGTTTTAGTTGGTACCAATACCCTGAATACATCTACAAGGTTGAGTTGGCTGAATGTGTAGTTGAGATCTTCTGTATCTTTGTTAGGTTTCTTTTGAGTTGACCTATCCTTTGATGAGAGTTGTGTGTTACAGTTTCCTACCACTATTGTGATGCCATCTCTTCAATTCTCTTAACAAGTTGTTTTATGTATTTAGCAGATCTTTCATTTAATGCGTTTAATTACGACTGAACTTCAGAGACATTGATCCCAACATATGGAACTACCATCAGCTGATGTGTTTGGAATCACAGAAGCCATGGAAGCCTCATATATGTTATTAGATGGAGGGCT
>NW_006400185.1:103704-123888 GCF_000299155.1 Elephantulus edwardii | reverse complement strand
GGAGGGACAGCGTAGGAGAGGAAGGCCCTCTATGAGGTGGATTGATTCAGTGACTGGGACAATTCGGATGGGAGTGTCAGAGACAGTGCGATTGGCACAGGACAGAGCGGAATTTTGGGCTTTTGTACATAGGGTCGCTATGAGTCACAAGCGACTCGACGGCTCATAACAACAACATCAACAAGGTCATTTAATGCATAGATTTTCGTCTATGGTTATGTTTTCTTGTTCTGCTGTGCCTTTAATTTTTATAGTGCCCTTCCTTATCTTTTACATTGGTTTTCATTCTGAAGTCTATTTTTTGAGAAGTTAATACTGCCACTCCTGATTTTTTGAGGTTGACATTTGCTTCTTATATTTTCCCCCTAGTCTTTGTGTTTTTTTTTGTTCTTTGTTTGTTTGTTTAACTTTCTCTTTCTTTCTTAGATGTGTCTGTTTTAGACAATCTATTGTTGGGCTTTTTTTTTAATCCATTCTGTTACTTCCCACACCCCTTGATTGATGTTTCTAGTCCATTCATGTTAAGTGTGATTACTGACAAGCTAGGTTTTATCTTTGTCAATTTGCTGTGTTTCCTCTTTTGTTGTTTCTTGTTGGTATGGTCCTCCCACTTTACTTTTGTCTCTGTATAAAGGTTTTCCTTAAAAGTTCTTGTAGATTTGGTCTTGTATTCACAAATCCCTTAAGTTCTTTATTTTCTGCAAAGGAAGTGATTTTTCCTTCATATTTGATGCAGAGCTTTGCTGGGTACAGGATCCTTGGTTGGCAATTGTTTTCGGCCAAGAATATTAATAAGCCTCTGTGTTATATGTTTCTCTGTATTCTCTTTTTTCTCTTTTATGTTTCTTTAACAATGTCCTAAAGAGTACATAATATTCCTTTCTTATTAATGAGGATGGTAAAATATGGAAAATTAAAATATTTTCAAATATAGCTGCTTTAGCAGCTAATTCTGACAGAACCAAAATCTAGGATTCCAGATACTGAAGAAAGACAAGAATCTTCTTCCACTCTGCCAAATGAACAATTCCATTCCAATATAACAGATGGAAAGAAGAGTTTGAGGTACTGAAAGTAGCAAGTCAGAAAAGCAGTCTTGTGTACAGTTGACAATCAGAGGGAAAAGTGGTTTTATGAACAGTGTTACATTCACATTTTCTGAAGTGAGTTTATGTGAAGTAAGGGTTTTTATTTTCTTTGTTGAGAATTTTAAGGATTATGGGTAAGTTTTTTCAAAGGAGAACTATTTCTTTTCCTGTGTCATTTGCATGTCAAAAGAATAATAAAATATGTAAAAATAAAAATATAACTGAAGTGGATAAAAAACAAGAATGATTTGGACACAGGAGCTTATAGAAGGCCTGATTTTCTAGTTTTGAGTCAGAGTTGCTTCTGGAAAATGCTAATGAGTGAAAAACAAGATGTTCTTCTTGAGTATTAGTGCTACTATTTTTTTTTATTCACTTTATTAGTATTAGTATTAGTGTTTTGTTTTTTTTTTATTCTGGCTCCAGCTTTCACATAAGTGAAACTCTTGTTTTACAATCATCTTTAATCTATAAAAGTGAAATTGCATGACTTCTTAAAAAGAGAACAACCCTAAGACAAGCAGAAAAGATCCCCTCCAATGAATGAGAGTGAGCTCTTTTTGTGCTGCTAATCAAAAGCCTGTGCCACTCTGTCAGTTTGGATACCAGGAGAAAGGTGGGAAGTCTTTTCACTCATACAGTTTACAGAACTAAAAACCCAATAGTAGGTAAGATAAGAATACATTCTAACTCAAAGGCAATGAGTTTTTCCTCTGGGTGGAGCTTAACCACAATTTTCTGAACATTCAAAGAACTTTTGTTTCTTTAGTATCTTTTACAATAATTACATGTATCACTTGATTATGATTCAATCCTTATTTTGTGAAAAAGACTTAGAAAGCTGTGAACTCACACAGAATCTGAAGCAGGACACATTCTTTCTCAGGTCTTCCATTAACCTTAACAAACTCTTGAACTCAGTTTCTTTAATGCCTCTAGTCAGACCCATTGTTTGTCAGATAACATTAGGATTTTTTTTTTTCAAATAGCAAAGAATTTGATCTTTATTGTTTTAGGACACCATTGGGTAGCTAGAAAAACATGAAGCTTGAAATCAGATGAAATTCAGTTTGAAAATTTCTTTCAAATGAACATCAAACTCCTGGAGTGATTTGGAGCAAATGAGTTCTGAGTTTTTTTAATTCTGGCTCAATTATCTGTTGTTGTTGTTGTTGTTGTTGTTGTTGTTGTTATGTGCCGTCGACTTACTTGTGACTCATAGCTACACCATGTACAACAGCCCTAAAGCCTGCTCTATCCTGTGCCAATCTCACTGCCTCTGACCCACCCATCGCGATTACCCCAGTCACTGAATCAATCCACCTAATAGAGGGTCTTCCCCTTCTGCGCCGTCCCTCCACCCTCTCAAGAATGATGTCCCCATCCAAGGAATGGTCCCTCCTTACAACATGTCCAAAGTTTGTCAGATGAAGCCTCAAAATCCTTGCCTCCAAGGAGCAGCCTGGTTTAACCCTTTCCAGGATGAATCTGTTTGTTTTCTTGGCAGTGCAGGGTGCACTCAATACTCTTCTCCAGCACCACAGCTCAAAGACATCAGTTCTCCTTCTATCCTCCTTAGTCTTGTCCAACTCTCTGATGCATAACAAGTGATTGTAAAGACCATAGCCTGTATCAGATGCACCTTAGTCTCCAGAGTGACACCATTGCTCTTCAGTACCCTGGAGAGGTTCCTCAAAGCAGACTTTCCCATTGCAATACTTTTTTTTAATTTTTTTTTAAATTCCTGGCTACTGGTGCCAAGAGTGTTGACCATGGAGCCAAGCAAACTAAAGTTGTTAACAATCTCAATCTCCTCACCATCCATCCTGATGCTGCCAATCAGTTCAGTGGTGAGAATCTTTGTCTTCTTGACATTGAGCCTCAATCCATACTGAAGGCTGCAGTCCTTGACTCTCTCCAGCAAGCACTTCAGGTCGTCCTCAATTTCAGCAAGCAGGGTTGTGTCATCTGCATAACGCAGATTGTTAATAGATCATCCACCAATCCTGACACCACACTCCTCCTCATAGAGTCCAGCCTCTCAGATAATCTGTTCTGCATACAGGTTGAAAAGGTATGGAGACAGGACACATCCCTGGCATATATCTTTCCAATTTTGAACAATGCAGTGTTTCCTTGCTCTGTTGTGACGACTGCCTCTTTGTCCAAGTATAGATTTCACATTAGCACGTTCAAGTGTTCTCGTATTCCCATTCTTCTCAGAGTCAGCCATAGTTTGTTATGATCCACACAGTCAAATGCCTTTGCATAATCAATGAAATGCAGATAGACATTATTCTGGTATTCCGTACTTTCAGCTAAGATCCATCTAAAATCAGCTACAATATCCCTAGGACCAAGACCCCTTCTAAACCCAACTTGGACTTCTGGCAGTTATCTGCTGATGTGCTGTTCCATTCATTTTTGGATAATCTTCAGTAGAATCTTGCTTGCATGATGATATCATTCTATTGTTTCCACACTCTGTTGGGTCACCCTTCTTTGGAATGGGGACAAATAGAGATCTCTTCAGTCAGTTGGCCAAGTGGTTGCTCTTAAAATATAAGCTTGTTACATTTTCAAACCTTTCTGCAGGAGCTGCAGGTGCTGACGTGGCATCTGGTGGCCCCTACGGGGACCCAGAGGACAACAAGGTCAAAGCTGCAGGTAAGTGACTAGTCAACTAAGTCCCGGAAAGAAAAGGACGAATTTACAAAAGGGGAAGGTATGGGTAATACTGGATGTAAAGGGAGAGTCGAATAAGTTTTGTGCCGGCTGTTAAAAGCCCGAGGATTAAAACTGAAACAAAAAACTTTAAATACCTTTTTTGAACCTGTAGAGGAAGTGGCTCCCTGGTTCCTCAATAAAGGACACTTAACTTTGAGGTCATGGGAGAAATTAGGCAAGGATTTACAAAGGGTGGAAAAGAAGAAAACTCTGCCTCCTGGGGTGATTGGATTATGGACAATAGTTCAGACTTGTCTTGATAGCCCTGGTGATCACTTTAAATCTCCTATTCAAGAGGCAGAGGAAGCTCTCGAGGAGCTCAAAAAGTAAGATCAGCCACCAAAAAGGGAAGTGAGACCAGTAGTTCAGAGTCGGAGGAGGGGGAGGACGAGGATGTGGTGGCAATTACAAAAGCTTTGAGTAAGATTGCTGACCCATCAGACACCCCTCCGCTTATAACTCCATCTGCTCTTCCACCACCATCTGCTCCTCTCCCTTACGGAACTAAGAAAGAGGAAACATCATCATCATTACCCAGAGGTATGGGCTCGAGCCCCCCCACCCACCATGGGTGTGTTTCCTGTTTTTGCAGATGCGCAAGGTGCTAGAGTTCATGAGCCATTAGAGTGGAAAATAGTGCAGAGATTAGCAGAGGCAGTAAAGACCTATGGACACAATGCTGCATTTACCATGGCTCAAGTAGAGACACTTCACAGATATTGCATGACCCCTGGAGACTGGCAAAGTCTTGCGAGAGCCTGTCTACCCCCTGGCCAATATCTAGATTGGAAATCCATTGTTATTGAATTTGCAGCAGCACAAGCAGCCACTAACACAAGGCAAGGGCAACCCACATGGGATGCTGATATGTTATTAGGTCAAGGAAGATTTGCAAACCAGCAGACTGGCTATCCACAGGCCGTTTATGATCAGATCAATGACATCTGTACTCGAGCATGGAAGACTCTTCCGTGCCGAGGAAAGGCTGGAGATAACTTGTCCAAAATCACCCAGGGACCAAATGAGGTTTTCTCTGATTTCGTTGCCCGTATTGTGGAAGCTGTTGGGAGAGTTTTTGGAGATCCTGACATGGTTATGCCGCTAATTAAACAATTGATTTTTGAGCAATGTAATTCGGAATGCAAAAGAACAATAACTCCTTATAAAGGAAAAGGATTAGAAGTTTGGCTAAAATTATGTAGGGACATTGGAGGCCCACTGTCAAACTCAGGCCTTGCAGCTGCAGTAGTAGCTGCGGTGAGAGAAACTGCCAAGGCTTCCCGCCAATCAGGTCCTCCAAAGGGGTGTTTTAAGTGTGGACAAATAGGCCACTTGAAGAGAGACTGTCCTCATAAAGATAGTAGGACACCTACACCCAACCCCTCTAAAAGACAACCAGGGATGTGCCCTAGGTGCCGTAAAGGGTCACATTGGGCAAGCGAATGCATGTCCGTGAAAGACATAGAAGGCCGGCCCTTACACCCATCAACACATAGTTCAAAAAACGGGACACAGGGCCCCCGACCTCAGGGCCCTCAAATATATGGGGCCTTTCAAGAACCCATGATGCAGCATTGACCCAGCCTGACTCAACCACAAGAGCCAGGGATGCTAAAGCCCTTGCAAAAAGGGCGTCCAGCACTCCTACCCAAAGAGCTACAAGAGGAAGCAGCGGACTGGACATCCGTGCCACCGCCCGACTCATATTAACCCCAGAGATGGGAACATAGGCCATTGATTCTGATTTTAATGAAAAGATTCCCCCGGAATGTATTGGACTTATTATTTGTCGAGGCTCAACCACACAAAAGGGGCTGTATGTTCATCCAGGTGTAGTGGACCCCGGTTATATAGGCCCTGTAAAATTATTAGTCTCCTCCCCAAGAGGAATATCAGCTATCTCCCCTGGGGATCGCATAGCACAATTATTGGTACTGACTAGATACCATCTCCAATACCCCTCCACAGGGTACAGAAGGGAAGAAGATCTTGGGTCCACAGGCCAAACATCCACGTGGCTGTCTTTAGATATGGGATCCCGACCGGTTATAACTTTGAAAATAAATGGCAAGAATATATCAGGATTATTGGACTCTGGGGCAGACAAAAGTATTATAGCCACAAAAGATTGGCCACGGAAATGGCCTACACAAATTTCTAACCAACTGCTTCAAGGCTTAGGATATTCCAAGTCTCCTAGTATTAGCTCTCAAATCCTGATTTGGGTAGATCCCGAAGGCATGTCAGGGGAATTTCAGCCATATGTTCTTGAAGTACCTATTTCTCTATGGGGTAGAGAAGTCATGGAGCAAATGGGTCTCAAATTAACTAATGAGGGTAATTACTCCAAGGAAGCCAGAAACATGATGACTAATATGAATTATACCCCTGGGAAAGGTCTGGGAAGGGGCCAGACTGGCAGAAGATCACCAGTGCCAGCAAAAGGCCAACCAAATCGACATGGGCTGGGTTTTTCTTAGGGGCCACTGGGATGCTAAGGATAAAATATATATCCAAAAAACCAGTGTGGGTGTCTCAGTGGCCCTTACCCAAAGAAAAACTCTTGGCTGTGAGAGAGCTAGTGCAAGAACAATTAAAGGCTGGTCACATCAAACCTTCCACATCTCCATGGAACACCGCCATTTTTATTATCAAGAAAAAATCAGGAAAATGGAGACTGCTCCATGATCTTCAAGCAGTGAATGCATGTGTGGAGCCTATCGGCTCCATACAGTGAGGTTTGCCCCTGTTATCTACTCTGCCAAAGAATTGGCCCACTATAATAATTGACATTAAAGATTGCTTTTTCAGCATTCCTGTACATCCTGAAGATACTGCACATTTTGCATTTACTCTTCCATCCATCAATCATGAGGAGCCAGATCAAAGGTATGAATGGGTCGTGCTCCCACAAGGCATGACTAATTCACCCGTTATGTGTCAGGCATATGTAGCACAAGCCCTAGAAGGAGTAAGGAGCGAATTCCCAGAGCTCAGATGTATTCATTACATGGATGATGTATTATTAGCTTCTCCTACCATGGAAGAAGTAGAACATGCTTATGTTTTATTAGCTCAATCCTTAATGGATGCTGGATTGCAAATTGCAACCGAAAAAGTACAAAGAACTGATGTGAAAGAATATTTAGGATCAAAATTTGATTCAAAGTTCATTTATCCACAAAAAATCCAAATTAGGAACGACCAACTCAAAACACACAATGATTTTCAAAAGTTATTGGGAGATATCAATTGGATTCGCCCTTTTCTTAAAATCAATAATGAACAACTCAAACCTCTATTTGAGCTGCTCCGAGGGGATTCAGATCTGAATTCTCCTAGAACCCTTACTCCTGAAGCTCGCAAGGCGCTATTTGTTGTTGAAGAAAGCATTAGCAAAGTGAAATTGCAAAGAATGGATTTATCTCTTCTTATCATGCTCTGCGTGCTTGATACCAAAGAGCAACCCACAGCGGTGCTATGGCAAACTGGACCCCTACTATGGATCCATCCTCATTTTTCACCAGCGAAAATAATAGAATGGTATCCTCAAGCTGTGGCAGTGCTAGCATTACAAGGCATTGAATCCTGTATTCAATATTTCGGGAAATCCCCGGACAGTTT
The DNA here is from genome assembly GCF_000299155.1 of Elephantulus edwardii. Lineage (NCBI taxonomy): Eukaryota > Metazoa > Chordata > Mammalia > Macroscelidea > Macroscelididae > Elephantulus > Elephantulus edwardii. The sequence continues at coordinate 116,449 of NW_006400185.1, read as the reverse complement.
AATCACACCTTACTTGAGTCAACAGCTGAATGTCTTGGCCGCTACAGATGATGACTGGGCCATATTACATACCATATATTCAGGCAAAATAGATAACCAGTACCCCTCACATCCCATACTTCAATTCTGCATCCATTACCCAATTATATTCCCTAATATACAACAGAAACAACCTATTGCTAATGCCTTTAATGTTTTCACTGATGGCTCTAAGGCTGGAGTTGGGGTTGTATATGTACAAAATAAGGAGCCTATGACCTTTCTGTTTCCAGCGGCCTCCCCTCAAGTTACTGAATTGCAAGCAGTCATCCAAGCCTTTAGGATGTTTCCTGACCCGATTAATATCATTTCCGACAGCCTCTATGTTGTCGGAGTAGTTACTCACCTAGAGGCCGCAGGGAGACTTCACTACCAATCTACTATTTATTCTCTATTACTGGAGCTTAAGGAACTACTTCAACAAAGATATGCACCTTTTTATATTACCCATGTAAGATCGCATTCTTTATTACCAGGTCCAATTTCTGAAGGTAATAATGAAGCAGATTTAGCCACAAAATCTCTTTTTATATTTTCTGCTATAGAACAGGCAGTTGCATTTCATCAGTTGTATCATGTTAATTTCCAAACTTTGAGGAAAAAGTTTGCCCTCACTAAAGATAGAGCACGGAAGATAGTTCTAGATTGTGCTATTTGTAGTCAATATATGCCCTCACAACCTGTCGGAATCAATCCTAGAGGATTTAAGCCTTTGCCAATTTGGCAAATGGATGTTACACACCTCCCCGAAGGGGGCAGGTTGAAATACCTTCATGTGTCTGTGGACACATGTTCGGGTATTGTCTTTGCTTTTTCACACACAGGAGAAAGTACTACACAAGTCATATCACATTGTTTATTAGCTTGGAGTCAATGGAAAAAACTGGCTACGTTAAAAACAGATAATGCCCTGGGATATACTTCCAAAAAATTTGAATCCTTTTGTACCCAGATGGGAGTGATTATCAAACATGGAATCCCATATAATCCCCAAGGACAGGGTATTGTGGAAAGAATGCACCAAACTATAAAACGTTTTCTTGAAAAACAAAAAGGGGGAATAGGGAATAGCTTCCCTTTAAAGGATAGGATTTCTTTAGCCTTATTTACTATTAATTTTTTAAACTTAGATAATGATGGAAAAACAGCTGTTGAACGACATGCATACCCTGTATCCCATAAAGCCATTAGAGCAAAATGGAAAGATATATGCTCAGGTATATGGAGAGGCCCAGATCCAGTGTTAACATGGTCAAGAGGAGCGGTTTGTATCTTTCCACAGAACGAGGAAGTACCAATCTGGGTGCCGGAAAGACTAGTGCGATTCGTCCAAAGGGAAACTGAAGATGTGGACAAAGATGTGGACAGTCCTGACAATACTGATAACACCAATATGCTGGAAGCAGATAAGTAGTACTCCTGATCCCCAGTGGGCTATAATCAGAAACTATCCTACATTAATATCTGTTACTTGGGATGCCCCCTTCTTATCATCATTATTAACTAGTAATGTATCTTTAGGTCTCCCCGCTATGCCACCTCAATGGGATATGGTGAATGTTACTATAAATTTTAACCTTACCAAAGCTGTCTGTTTTTCTAGTGTATATATGAGTTCATCAGAATGTGTTCAGCTTTAAAAATATTCTATATTGGATGTTGATTTGGATTACAATAATGTTATGGGAGTACAAAATATGTGGTACCCATTTGTCCCTACTCAGAATTCTACCACAGATAAATATACTAGAACGCCTTGTTTTTCAACTAAATTAGCTCCTTATCCCCCGGCATGGGCCCACTGTAGGTCTACATACTACTGTTATAAACTTAATAACCATGTCAGCCTTTCCGGACCTAAACCTAATGATACATTGCCATCCTATAATTGGACTCAAGTTCTATACTCCCCTGAATTCCATTTAAATACTGAGTTGCTAGTGAGTGCACCTAGTTTATGTGGAAGCAAAGCTTGTCTCGATATTACACCATTAATTCTTAGTACTGAAAATTTGGTCTATGGTAAAAAATTTGAAACTACCGTGGCCGCCGCCCCCCCTGCTCCTGGCATTGACGGAGGTGGAGATTCTCCAGGAGCAAAGGGAGTTCTATACTCAGGTGAGGTCAGTTTTAATACCACGAAAAACTTCACCTTGAATAATCCCTTTTGTTTGCAGCCGCCTTTCTTTTTTGTTTCTACTAACCAATCTATTATGAATTTATCTTTTTTAAGTTGTAGTGAAGTATCATGTAAATTATCATCTTGTATTTTGAATTTTACCTTAATGGTTGTAGTTCGCATTCCTGCCGCTATCACCTTTCCGGTCAGCCAAGTTGCCGATTCCCCAGTAATACTCCATACCCCACATAAGCGGGACTTTGCTGTTACTGCTGCGGTGGTGACTGCTATGGCTGCATCTGTTGCAGCGGCAGCGGCGGCGGGAATTGCGATGGCATCTCAAATCTCTACTGCTGCCACAGTCGATAAATTGGCAGGTGAAGTTGCTGATGCCCTTTGTCTACAGAATGAACTTAATAATCATGTCAGAGTGGGAATACTGAACCTAAATATGCAGACTGCTTTATTACAGGAACAGGTAGATCTTTTATGGATGCTACAGTCAGTACCTTGCAGTCCAACTTATCCTAATATTTGTGTCCCTAATGGTCATGTAAAGAATATGTCTTCCAGCCTACAAGAACTGAATCGGTATATGACCAGAGGATGGGATATAGAATTCCAGCAATTCATGCAGAACCTGACCTTCCAGATATTACAAGTCAGTGAAACCAGAGCACCACCTATCACCGGAGATGAACTGTTGAAATCACTAATGACTATGTTTCAAACATGGAGTGGAGTAGGAGCTTTAGCTATACTCTTTGTTCTTGCTTTCTGTCTGGGTATTTGCTGTTTGTGTAAACTAGCGAGACAGGAAGCCAAACGTGCTTTTGTAGTATGTCAACTTTGTGCAGATAAGGAAGACTCAGTTAAGGAAATATGGCTTAGTATGTTAAAATGAAGTTGATTGCTAGGATAAAGATAAGTTTGTATTGGATGATAATTATAATTTTGAGTTGAGTAATTTTTATATTTGTATATATTTAAGATGTTTGTTAAGACTGAGGAATTTTATTCTGCCCATTGTTGAGACTTTAGTTGGATGGTTCTCTTACAAATCTCATCTGCAGTATGGCTGAGTATGCTTGACAAGCAGTAAACCCCACAAGCTGATAGACCCAGACAGCCACCGTATCCAGAAAATAAGCACTATTGGTCTGCGCCAGTGGCGAATGTAGCCTGGCTATACCATTCCCCCGGACAACGGATTGCACATCTGAGGGATTAAGTGAATGGATAGGCAAGTCCGGGTGCATTTAACAGGCAATGGCCATGGCCCCCCATGATAATCCCTTGACAGTCCTTGCAGCTCCCCATAGTGTGGAGCACGAACATCTAGCGTTCTGCAAAATGGAGGCCTGATGTACGAAAGCTCGGACAGGGTCAGGAGTATAATGGAGAGAGAGCCTAAAAGAAGAACAGAAGACGCTGTCGCTCATGGGTCTCAAAACAAAAAAGGGGGAACTGCAGGAGCTGCAGGTGCTGACATGTCAGGAAGCATGAATGGTAATGGGCAAGTGTGGTAGAAATTGATTGGAGAAATAGAGTTAAGTATTAGCCAATAAGAAAATGTTAAGTGTTAGTTATAAGTTAATAGGAATAGAGAGTTATAAGCCAATAGGAATAGTTAAGTTAGTAGAGTAAGAGCCAATGGGAATTAGGTTAGAAGTTATCTAGGCTAAGGGTATATAAGGGGCTGAGGGGAAGAAGAAAGCAGAAGGCGCCATTATCAGAATAAAGAAGTATAAAGCTGCAACGAATCCCAGTGTCTTGTTTTCCTTTATCCCGCTGGTGGGGTTGGTGGAACGCGGCACCTTTCCAAGTTTTTGTTTTCTCAACTTTGAGGTGTAATATATCCTCCAAAGTCACATAAGGGATTTTTCTTCCAGTATCTAATAAACAGCATGTATTTATAAAATCTAGATACCATTTTTAAACTTAGGAGAATTCACTTAACTTCTCTGTCCTCATTTATCTTCTCAAGTCCCCTGTAACCTCACTTTTAAGACATTTTAAGGACAATCACAAATGTTTCACACTGTGGGCTAGGAAAAAAAAATGGCTCTTAAAAAGAAAGAGGTAAGTATTAATGATATTAGTACAAGTAGAATTTTTGTAATGTTATTCAATGCATTCATATCACGTTCAGCCACAGTAACGTTATGTACAGGACTATTGCTTCCCATACGCACAATTGTTGTGTTTAATTAAGCCCATTGTTGCAACCACTGTGTCAGTCAATCTTATTGAGGGTCTTTATTTCTTTCCTCTGATCTGCTTCTTTAGCACAGGTGATAACACTGCTAAAAAACATGTACAAGATGTGATTAAGTCATGTACACTTTTTAAGAGTGTTCTGTTTGTACTTCTTCCAAGGAAAAGTCATTCATTCTTCTCTTAATCTATAGTCTATCCAATGACTTTTGCTAACACAAATAATCCAAAGGTATTCATTCTTCTTTTTAATTTATTTTTAATTTTTTTGTGTGTACAGTCAAATCAGATCTGATTGGTATAGGAGGAAATTGCCCCTCCTTCTCCAGCAGAGCAGCTGGTGGATTCGAACCACATATCTCTAGGATTGCAATGCAGCTTCTTGCCACTAGGCCACCAGAGCTCCCAAATGTATTCATTCTTCGAAAATCTTATTTGTTCAATGTCCATATTTTGCATGTATATAAAGTTATTGAAGAAAATTATAGCTTAAGTCAGATGCTCCCTAGTCCTTGAAATGTCATCTTTGTTTTTACAGCCTTCAAATAAGTACTTTACAATATATTTGCTGTATGTAGTATTTTATTTGATTTCTTAATTGATATTTCCATTAGAGTCAATAGTGGAAACAAGTAAAAGAAAATTCTTTGCAATTTTAATATTTTCTGTTGTTGTTTGTTGTTATGTGCTGTCGAGTCGCTTGCGACTCATAGCGACCCTATGTACAACAGCCCTAAACTCCGCTCTGTCCTGTGCCAATTGCACTGTCTCTGACACTCCCATCCCGATTACCCCAGTCACTGAATCAATCCACCTCATAGAGGGCCTTCCTCTCCTGCGCTGTCCCTCCACCCTCCCAAGCATGATGTCCCTCTCCAAGGACCGGTCTCTCCTCACAACATGTCCAAAGTATGTTAGACGGAGCCTCAGAATCCTTGCCTCCAAGGAGCCACCCTGTTTAACCCTTTCCAGGACAAATCTGTTTGTTTTCCTAGGAGTCCATGGTATTCTCAATACTCTTCTCCAGCACCACAGCTCAAAGGCATCAATTCTCCTTCTATCCTCCTTGGTCATTGTCCAACTCTCTGATGCATAACAAGTGATTGCAAAGGCCATGGCCTGTATCAGACGCACCTTAATCTCCAGAGTGACACCATTGCTCTTCAGTACCCTGGAGAGGTCCCTAACAGCAGACTTTACAATGGCAAAACACTTTTTAATTTCCTGGCTGCTGGTGCCAAGACTGTTGACTACAGAGCCAAGCTAACTAAAGCTGTGTACAATCTCAATCTCTTCACCATCCATCCTGATGCTGCCAATTGGTCCAGTGGTGAGAATCTTTGTCTTCTTAACATTGAGCCTCAATGCATAATGTAGGCTGCAATCCTTGACCCTCTGCACCAGGTGCTTCAGGTCCTCTTCAGTTTCAGCAAGCAGGGTTGTGTCATCCGCATAATACAGATTGTTGATAAATCGTCCACCAATCTTGACCCCACATTTCTCCTCATAGAGCCCAGCCTCCCAGATAATCTGTTCTGCATATAGGTTGAAAAGGTATGGAGATAGGATGCATCCCTGGCGTACGCCCTTCCCAATTTTGAACCATGCAGTGTTCCCTTGCTCTGTTCTGATGACTGCCTAATCTTTTCTAGGTTTCTCATTATTGTTAATTATTGGTCCAGTTATATTATTGGTTTCTTTATGTTATGATGATTCTTTACTGAAGGCTATAATCTTTGATATTCATCAATGAGTGTTTCAAGAAGTCTTCATAAATAAGACTGTGTCATCTGCAAATCACCAGTTACTCTTCATATAGTTCACCTCAAATTACTAGTTTAACATTCAGAATGAATAAGTACAATAAAAGGATATAACCTTGACATATTCTTTCCTGACTTTAAACCTTGCAACATTCCTCTATACTGTTAAAAGATTGTCATTTAGTTATTTGAAGGTTCCATACAACCACAATGAAATGTTCTAGAGACTCAACTATTTGCAGTGTTATTGATTCATTATTTGATACTATCTACTTGCTCAAATGTCTTTCATAGTCAATAATAGATTTGTATACATTTTTCTTGTATTCTTTCAGTTAAGATCCATCTTACATAAGCAATGATACTTCTTTGTCCATGTCCTTTTTTTTGATACAGTTTGAATTTCTAGAAGTTCCTTTTTGATACATTGCTGCAAGCATTTTAAAATTATTCTTAGGATTTTACTTATATGTAATATTGATGATAGTCAATAATTTGTACTTTAATTCAGGTAGATTACCTTTGAGATTACAGTTAGGTTACAGTTTCGAATAGGCACAGATAAAGATCTGTTCCTTTTTGTTAGTCAAGATACTGCATTCCAAATTTCTTGACATAGATAAGTGAAGATTGCCAGTGTTATATTTTTTTTTATAGCATCTCACTTGGTATTCCATAATTCCCTGGAGCTTCAAATATCTCTCTTTAGTGTTACTGCTTCTTCCACAATAGTCTACGTGTTGACTATTGCCAAAGGGGCCCCTTAGAGTAGTGAGAGAAGATCTTCACCCTGAAACCTACAGCGTCCCTTTCCATCAGGAAGTAGCTAAGAGAATACGCCGACCGCTTTTCCTTATGAATCAGGGTGAAGTCTCTCTCGGGGAGGAGTGATAGGGAATGGCAAAGGATACACTGACAAAGGAGATTAATCAGAACTGGCTTTGACAATCACTGTGGCAATGAGACAATTAAAACAGACTTTCGAGGGGGAAAAAAGAGGAATGAATGGGCGTGGGGGTAGAGAAAATAGTACAACAATAAATGAATGAAATCCAAAATCTCTGCAAATGTTCATAAAAATTAATAAAATTTAATAAAAATTGAAAAAATATTACTGCTTCTTTTTTTAATGATAAGATACATTGATTTTGAGAACAGGTTTTTTCCTATTTTCCTCATCCCCCCATCAAATTGTACAACTTTATGATTAATTTCCCCCTCTATTATTGGTTCTTGGTCATATATTATCTCCTGAAATTGTTGATAAACAAAACTAATACTTTTGGAATAGTAACTGTATATAACTTCCATCTTCTTTTGATACTCTCTATATAATTCGATGGTGAAAGCATATGATCCTAATGAACACCCTTCTTAATTTTAAGCCATGCAGTAGTCCCTGGTTGTGTTTCAACAAGTACTTCTTGATCCATGAACAGGTTCCACACAAAGCATTCCCCAACTAAGCATTATGGAATTCCCATTCTTCACAATGTTATTCATAGGTTATTAAGATCTACATAATCAAATACATTTTCATAAAAAATAAAACACAACTAAACGTCTTTATGATAGTCTCAGTTTTTAGTCAAGATCCATCTGACTTGAGTAATGTTGGCCATTATTTCACATTTTCTTCTGAATCAAACTTGAATTTCTGGCATTCCTCTGATAAAGTACTGCTCTGGCCATTTAAAAATAATCTTCGCTAAGATTTTACTTGGTTGATACTAATAATAATGTTTGATAATTTACACATTATCTTGTGTCAACCATTTTTAAAATGTGTGCATAAAAACCTTTTCTAGGTGGTTTTACAGATAAATGTCTTCCACATTTCTTAACATAGATGAGCTAATTCCTCCAGGACTTCTTTTATATGTTAAAAGAACTCAACTATGTGTGCTTGGCCCAAGTGATGGTAATTTCAATTGCATCACTTCTGAAATTGCTTGCCTCCAAAAACTCTATGAACAGTGTTCAAGGTTTTCATTCATGGGGTTGCTATGAGTCGTCTACTACTCGATGGCACCTAACATCAACAACAACATCATATGTTTAAGAAAATTTGGCAATGAATAAGAAAAACGTGAAGAAGAATTGAATCATTTAAACTGTGACATTGGTGAAGAATATTAAAGATACAATGAGCAGTCAAAAGAACAAAGAAATATGCATTGAAGAATTGCAGCCTGAATGCTCCTCAGAAGCAAAGATAATGAAAAAATTATCATATTTTTTGGCACATTATCATGAGAGATCAGTCCCTGGAGAGGAACACAAATCTTGGAAAAGTAGAGGGTAAGTAAAGAAAAGAAATATCCTTGACAAAATGGATTGGCATAACGAGTGTGAAGAAATTGTGAACATGATGCTGAGTCAAGCAAGGTTTCAATCTATTGCACAAAAGGTTGCTGTAGGTGTTTTTAAGTTTTGTTTTGTTTTCTTTTAGTTGAAGATATTTGTACATTTCTCTATACTCATTTGTCTTCTTGAGCTTTCCTTTAAAATCTGTTTAGCTTTTTAAGTTAATTTCTTCTATTTGCTTTAACTACTACTATATGTTTATTTGATTGTGTGAATCACAACAAATTGTGGTTAACCTTGAGGAAAATCAGAATTCCAGAATACTTTATTGTGTGTATGCAAAACCTATACTTGGACATCGAAGCAGTCCTCAGAAAAGAACAAGGAAACACTGTGTGTTTCAAAGTCAGGAAAGGAGTGTGTCAGGGTTGCATCCTGTGCCCATACCTTTTCAATAGGTATGTAGAGCAATCATTCAGGAAGCAAGGCTTTAAAAGGAGGAATGTTGCATCAAGATTGGAGGAGAACTCATCAACAACCTATGAAAAGCAAATGACACAATCTTGCTTGCTGAAACTGAAGAATACCTAAAGCACTTCCTGCAAAAGTTCAAGGACTATAGTCTTCAATACGGATTGAAGCTCTACATCAAGAAGACAAAGATTCTTACCAATGGACCATTTGGTAGCACCATGGTAGATGGAGAAGAGACTGAGGTTGTTAGCAATTCCTGCTTGCTAAGATCCACAATCAACACTCTTAACAACAGCAGTAAGAAAATCAAAAGACAAATTTCACTGGGAAAATTTGTTGTCATGGACCTCTCCAGAGGCCTGAAGAGGAGTGATGCCAGTCTAGAGACAAAGGTGTGTTTAATTCAGGCCATAGTCTTCTCAATTAGATGTTATGCTTTAGAGAGTTGGATAATGACTAAGGAACAGAAGAGTCTTGAACATACCATGGACTGTCAAGTAAACAAATTGGTCTGTCTTGAAGGGGGTGAAACCAAGTCTCTTCTTGGAGGCTAGGATTTTGAAGCTTCACCTAACATACTTTGGGCACATGGCCAGAACAGCCTGGTCCTTGGAGAAGAACATCATGCTAAGAAGAGTGGAGGGACAGTACAGGAGAGGAAGAAGCTGGATGAGGTGGATTGATACAGTGACTGAGGCAATGGGGGTTGGTGTGTTGGAATTAGTGAGACTGGTTCAGGACAGGGAAGGGTTCAGAGCTGCTATGGAACTCAATGGAACATAACAACAACAACATACTACCAGTTTGGGGTGGGTTTTTTATATTTTATTTAAGCCTTTTGTTTAGAACCAACAAGACGTTGGGGAGGGCCTTTGTATTTAAAGTTGGTTGTTATTATGTTTTGGAGGAATAATCTTCTAAGTGGTACAGCACTCTTCTGTCAGTATGCTGTACTGAGGTAATCTGGGGTTGCTGTGATGCTGAACCTTATGCCACTGGGGTGTCAAATGCCATAATAGTTACCCATGGTGGACAATGTTTTGTGGAGCTCCCAGTTTAAGACAGTTTTGGAAGCAGGCGTGGTATCCACTACCTAGACAAAATGCCTCTGAAAATGAACTCTTGAAACTTTGATAAATAATGATAGTTATAGAAAGGCTTAAGGTCTTTTTGTAATAGGATCACTATGAGTTATGCTTGACTTGGCAGCAATCAACAATGACAACAACTATACGTTCAAGAGTAAGACATCATTTTTTCACTGATAGCTGTTCCTTTTTGTTTTCAACCTTCATATCCTGAGCATTAGTACTTATTTGTATCTCAAGCCCTATACACCTTTATTGCACTCGTAACTAATTTCAAATTGAAGAAGTTGGTAAAAATCTTCATTTTATTAATCTTTGATATCAAGGTTTGGTGTATAAATTTGAATAATAGTCTTATTAACTGGTTTTCCTTGTAAGCATGTGGATATTTAGCTTTTATTAACATTTTTTGTGCTTCAGTATATATTTTTAAATGTCCCTTAAGGAAGTACTATATAAATACTACAGAATAAACATAATAAAGGAAGAAATTCAAGCTGTACTGAAGGCATTGGCAAAAAATAAGGCCCCAGCAATCATTGAGATACCAATTGACATGTTTCAACAAACAAGTGCAAACCTGGATGCACTCACCTGCTTATGCCAGGAAATTTGAATGACAGATACCTGGATAACTGACTAGAAGAGAACCATATTTGTTCCCTTTCCCAAGAAAGGTTAACCAATAAAATGTGAAAATTATTGTACAATATCATTAGTCTAATATGCAAGCAAAATATTGCTGACGATCATCCAAAAATGGCTACAATAGTACATGGACAGGAAGCTGCCACAAGTAAGCAGGGTTTAGGAGAGGCTATGGACCCAGGATTATCATTGCTAATATCAGATGGATACAGCCTGAAAACGGAAAATACTGGAGGAAACTCTATTTTTGTCTTATTTACTATGCAATGACATTTGATTGTGTGGATCATAACAAAAGGATAGCTAACATTGAGAAAAAACAAGAATCCTAGAACTCATGTGTACTCATGTGAAGTCTGTACCTAGACAAAGAAGCTGTTGACAGCATAGAGCAAGGGAGCATTGCACGATTTAAAATCAAAAAAGTTGTGCATCAGGGATATATTCTTTCTCCACACCTATTCAATCTGTATGCTGAGCAAGTAACTCATGAAACTGGACTCTATGCAGAAGAATGTGGCATCAGGATAGGAGAAAGACTCATAAACAACCTTCATTATGCAGATTAAATAATTTTTCTTGACAGAGTGAGGAGGATTTGAAACACTAGCTGCAGAAGATCAAGGACTACCACCTTCAGCATGTATGAGATCTTTATATAAAGAAAACAGAAGTCCTCAGTTCCGAGCCAATAGACAACTCTATGACAAATGGAGAAAAGATTGAAGTTGTTAATGATTTCATCTTGCTTGGATCAACAATCAACATCCTTTATGTCAGCAGTCAGGAGATTAGGAGACATTGAATTGTGCAGGTCCATTGTCAGAGCCTTCTCCAAAATACTGAAGAGCAATGATGGCAGTTTGAAGACTAAGGTGTACCTGATTCAGGCCATAGTATTTATAGTCTCTTGCTATGGATCTGATATCAGTACAATGAATAAGAATTAAAAAAAGTAATTGATGCTTTTGAGTTGTGGTGTTGGAGTAGAGTATGGAATATTCCATGGATATTCTATAGATACAAAGAAGTAGGTCTTGGATAGGTCTTTGTTAAAAAAACCCAAAGTAATAGGTCTTGGGAAAAGTGCAGACAAAATGTTCCTCAGAGGAAAAGTTGGAGACAAAGTAGCTATGTCTCTCACACTTTGGGCATGTAGCTAGGAGAGGCTATTTTTTAGAAAGGGATATTTGGAATGATGAAGAATCAGAAAAACATAAGAAGACTCCCAATGATATGGATTGACTCAACGATTGAATCAATGGCCTTAAGTTTGCCAGGAATATGAGAATGGCACAGGAAAGGAAAGAGCTCATATTTGTTATTGATATGATCGCTATGAGTCATAACCAAGTCAAAGGCATCTAACAACAACATTTTGGTTGTTAATTAGTATTTGCAGATGTTTCTTATTTTGAATTGTGCTGAGGCCTTGAACACTAATGAGTAAAGACCAGATGAGTTGTGGGAGGTTGTTAAAAGCATCATCAAGGAAGAGTGCAAATGGTCATTACAAAGACAGAAGAGGAAGAAAAGACCAAAATGGATGTCAGAAGAAACTCTGAAGATCGCACTGGAACATAGAGAAGCCAAAGCACAAGGAAGAATTCAAGACACTAAGGAGCTGAATAGAAGATTCCAAAAGTCAGCACGGAATGACAAAGCAAAATATTACAATGAAATGTGCAAGGAGTCGAAAAATCAAAAGGGCTGAACTCGTTCAGCATTTCTTAAGCTCAAGGAACTGAAGAACAAATTCAAACCTCGAGTTGCTATAATCAAGGATGCTTTAGGAAGAATGTTGAATGATCCAGGAGGTATCAAAAGAATATGGAAGGAATATACTGAGTCATTGTATGAAAAGGATTTGGCAGATACAGAAGAATTGAATGAAATAATATTTGAGCAAGAGCCTATGATGATGAAGGAAGAAGTTCAAGCTGCTTTGAAGGAAATAGCAAAAAATTAGGCCCCCGGAATAGATGGTATACCAATCGACATATTTTAGCTAACAGATGCTGCCCTGGGTGTGCTCACCAAGTTGTGCCAAGAAATCTGGAGAACAACCACTTGGCCAACTGACTGGAAGA
>NW_006400185.1:98136-102397 GCF_000299155.1 Elephantulus edwardii | reverse complement strand
GCTGTTGTACATAGGGTCACTATGAGTTGCAAATGACTCAACGGCACATGACAACAACAACATATCATCAAATGAAAGTTTTACTCTATCCTTGTAATTGACTCAGTTTAGAGGATGTCGCTCTTTCCTAGTCATACTTTGAGTGCCTGGAAAAAAAACAAAAAACAAAACCCAGCTCATACTTTGAGTATTGCCAAAATGATGGCTGTTCTTTTAGTACTTTATTAGGTAATGTTAAACTATTATTAATAAAGAATTCACTGGCCGCTTTTTTAGAAGTAGATTGCCATGCCCTTCTTAATTTGTCTAAATCTGGAAGCTTTGCTGAAATCCTTCCAACTAGAGTGACCTTACTGTTATTTTAAATTCCTGTGGCCTAGCTTCCAGCAGCACAATGATATGTAAACCAACACAATATGACAAATTGAGTGGTGGCTATTTTATTTGGAATAACAAATTTAATACTAATAAATAATTACATTGATTTTCCTCACTTGGTGAGCGTGGTAAAAAAGAAGCTAACAGAAAGTTTCTAAATTCAAGTCCACCCAGAAACAAGTCAGAAGACAGATCAGAAAGATCAGACGATCTTCAAAATCAGCCACTGAAAGTTCTCTGTGAGCACCTTTGTACACTAATAGAGTATAGTGAATTAAGGTTGACTTAGTAACAATTGGATTAATAGGAGTACTGACAAGTCTAATAAACAAGACAGTTCATAGGTAAGAAAGATGTTGCCAAAACCTAGAATTGTGCTTAGAATTAATAACAAAAGAATGTTTTATTACATTTCAAATCAAGTGGAAGTTTAATTTGCTTCTTACCTCTTTCATTTTGATTTTTGCCCTTTAGCAGTTATTAATCTTCAGGTTTCAGATTGGTTTTTAAAAACAAGCCTTATTCTTCAGTTGAAGTTATTTTAGTTTCCCCTAAAATATTAGATTTTCCTGTACTCTCATTTACTATGCACAGATGCAGAAGGAGAATTACTCAAGTTTTGCAATAAAAATAAGCTTGGCTTTGAGAGCACCTGCTTTTTGCTGTTTAATAATGCTGAGCTTCTTTCTTCTATTTGCTTCTGTTTACTCTTCTACAAATTATTTTTGTTCTCAGTTGACAAAGATAAATGATGGGATTAATATATATTGAAGAAGTCCCTGTGAACAGTATGTCAACCCAGAGGAAGGGTGGATATTATTTCCCTCAGGTAAGACAACACAGCAAACTGGATTAAGAATAATTTGCTGTGGGGTTTATAGATGATCATGATCCATTAGTGGTATACCATTTATGAAAATTGCTTTTTCTTAAATAAAAATTAGAATGATTTCATTACCGTTTCAGGATGGAGCAAAGCCAACAGCATTTAACCCCAAGGGAAAACAAAATACCAGTGGCAGCACTTAGAAATTTTATTCATCCTCAAAGCTATTTTCAAACTGTTGAAAGTAATGAGAAATGGGGGGAGGAGGGAGACATGTGATAAGGAACATTAGTTTTAAAGTTTAGTGGTATTGATACACAATTAAAAATGATGGAAGGAAATGTCTGTAAGAAAATTAGTAATTTTAATTTATCATTATAATTACTTCAATCATGCAAATTAAGAAAAATAAAGCAGAGATTATATTCAATATGGCTTGGAATACTTTCAATAACATTACTTTTACTTTTTTAAATATTATAAATCATATTGAAGAAATGAAAGTAATCATTTAAATCAACCGATTCAAAAGTTATACGAGTCTCCTTTATCTTACAGTTCCCAGCACCGCACCCAGTCACTCATAGAATTAGTATGTTGTTCAATAAATAATGGTTTGCGATCTTGGACTATTACATGATAGAAACTTTCCCCTTATTGCTAGTCTATTCATTTATCGTGAGGTTTAAAATTTTTAAGACTTTTGGAAAAAATGAATTAACAATGAAAATAAGAGTATTGGAAATGTCTGTTATTTACAACTACTACTAACTTTTGACATGTTTTGTTTTAATTTGGTGGTTTTTGACCTTTCTTTTAAATTAGTTTTCTTCTTTTAAAATAATTTTCATATAGAGGTAAGTTATTTATTTTTGCCTTAGATTTCCAATTTTTATATTCGGATGATAGTTTCTATCACACTGACATCTTGAAAACAAAACAAAGAAAAGTAAGGATTAGTCATGCCTCATACACATTAAGCACATGCCAACCTCACTTTTTTCAACATCAAAAGCAGGTAAGATTTGCCACAAGGTTTTGCCATGGGAGGTTGCAGAGTCATGGATTTGAAACAAAAAAGTTAGGGTGTGGATCACATTCATGAGTTAGGAAAAAGAAAGACTTTTGTGTTCAGTGCATTTGAATGAGGTTAAAAGAATAAACGTTTCTGTTCCAAGTTAAAAACCAAATAAAACAAAACAAAACACTAGAAATTATACTTTACTTGAAGACAGAGAAGCTTTTAAGTACAGGCATTTTAAAATAAAGATACATAAAGGTTCTTAATTGTTCACTGGGTTCTGACACCTTAATGGGTCAAGGGTTTCTGAGATAAGATCTCAGTTGTTTTATAAGGTATGCAATATTAGTTTATAAGAGCAATCCTTAGGAATAAGATAGATGACCTTAGAGAATTTCTCCTTTCTGTCCCACCCTCTCTTCTCATTTATCCAGCTACTGGACCCATAACTTTCAACAGCATCAGCATCCACCATGGCATTAGGGCTTAGGTGGAAAATAAATCATATATATACTGTATACAGAACATAGTCAAGAAAAGGAATTGGGGTGGAATAGTGAATATTAAAATGAAAAAAGTTTGGTTATATTGATTTTGTTATTTTTATGACACTTAAGTGGACAGATTCTTGGCTGGATATTTTTGGATATCACATGTAGGGATGTTCCAATACTTAATAAATCTCCTATACTTATACTTAATAAATCTCCTTAAATGCAATTATTTACAAATGAAGTTTTTTAATCTATCATAGTTTGTGTGCAGATACATAGGCAGACACATAAATTGAACTTGGAGCTGAATAGAGTATATAGGATACAGATACGAGCATCTTTAAGTGTGGCAGAGAGTATTTATACAAAACCTGCAAATACATCTATATAGTAAAGCATACTGAGGGAAATGTTATACAGACTTCTTAGCCAGATTTAAACACCTTCAGGGACTGAGTTATGGGGCTTGAGGTCTTAGGACCATAGACACAGGAGACATGTAAATCAATTGTTGGCACTGTTGCTTTTGTTAGATGCTATTACATTGACTATGACTCAGCAACCATATGAACAACAGACCTGAACCCTGTCCTACCCTATGCCATAGTAATCATCTCTTGAGCCCATTGTTGCAGTCATCATGACAATTTATTTCCTTTGGATCTTATTTTCTTTCACTGAACTTCTGTCTTTCTAAGCATGATGTCCCTTTCCAAGAAATACTCTCTCCTAGCAACATACCCAAAGTATGAGAGACTTTCCTATCTTTGCCTCCAATGAGCACTCTGGGTGGACTTTTTCCAAAACATATCTCTTTGTTCTTTTGGTATTCCATGGGATATTCAATATTCCTCTCTAACACACACAAAGACACCAATTCCTCATCTATCATCCTTATTCATTATCCAGCTCACAAATGGGTAGCAAGTGATTGTAAAGATCATGGTTTGCATCAGGTACACTTTTGTCGTCAAACTGACATCATTGTTCTTCAGTATTTTGGAGAAATCTGTGACAGCAGACTTGCCCAAAGCAATACATCTCCGGATCTCCTGACTCCTGGTAGCAAGTGTTGATAGCTGATCCAAGAAACATAATGTATTCATTGCAAATACACTTATTAAAAACACAAATTGTGATTTTATACGTGGACCTTTCTTGATGAACTGCATAGAAATAAGATTGATTACATCTGTGGCTAGAATCATGTGAGAAGATCAATTTCAGCAGTCAAAGCGAGGCCACGTGTGGTATGTGAAACAGGCTGTCAGTTACTTATACAAAAGTTCAATGGAAGCAGAAGGAAGTTAAAAAAAGCCTTTGTTGTTCTTGTTGTTATGTGCTGCCTAGTCGTTTGCGACTCACAGCGACCCTATGCATAACAGCCCTAAACCCTGCTCTATCGTGCTCCAACCACACTGCCTCTGACACACCCATCCCTATTACCCCAGTAACCGAATCAATCCATCTCATAGAGGGTCTTCCCCTCCTGCGCTGTCCCTCCACCGTCCCAAGCATCATGTCCCTCTCCAAGGACCCGTC
>NW_006400185.1:92239-95315 GCF_000299155.1 Elephantulus edwardii | reverse complement strand
CGTTCAGATTTAGATGAGTATCTGCCTACAAGAACCAAAATATGATGTTGAGTCTATTCCACCTGAATTTCAAAATTCTCTGAAGAATAACTTTGAAGACTTGAACACCTATAATTGAAGACTAGATGAGTTGTGGAATAACATCTCTGAAGAGAGCAAAAGCTCATTACAATAACAAAGGAGAAATATAAAAATTGAAATGGATATTAGAAGAGACTCTAAAAATTGCACTAGAGCATGAGAAGTCAAAACAAAGGGAAAACAAGTAAAAGAGCTGAACAGAAGATAGAAGATTTCAAAGGGCAGCTTGAGAAGACAAAGAACAGTATTACAATGGAATTTGTAGAGAATTGGAGAATAAAAAGGGGAGAAATTACTCTGAATTGCTCAAGCTGAGAAAACTGAAAAAGAAATTTAATATAAGCCTTGAGTAACAATAATGAAAGATAATATGGATAGTATCTTGAATGATCGAGGAAGCATCAAAAAAAGATGGAGGAAATAGAAAATGTCACTGTACTAAAAAGAACTTACTGATGTTGAAAAAGATCAGGAAGCTCCGATGGCCTTGTGGCAAAAAGCTACACTGCATTTCCAAAAGTGTGGGGTTCAAATTCAGTAGATGCCCAGCTGGAGAAGGAGGAGCAATCTCTTCCTGTGCCAGTCAGATTTAATTTGACAGCACACAAAAAATTTAAAAATAAATAAATAAATCAGGAAATGCCATATGAACAAGAGCCAATGGTAATGAGGAAGAAGTTGAAGTTTCAGTGAAGGCATTGGAAAAAAAAAATAGATAAAGACCCAGGAATCAATGGGATACTAACTTACATGCTTCACTACTAACACATGCAACCCTGGGTTCACTCACCAGTCTGTGCCAATAAATTTGGAGGACAGAAATCTTGCTGACTGACTGGAAGGTATCCATATTTGTTTTTATTTTCTAGCTAGGTGATCCAAAAGAATCTGAAAACTATCAAACAATAGCATAAATATCCCATGCAAGCAAAATACTGCTGAAGATCATGAAAAAATGGGTAGAGCAGTACATAGCTTGGGAACAGCCAGAAGTTCAAGTACAATTTAAAAGAAACTGTGACACCAGAGATATCATTGCTGATTTCAGATGGATACTAGCTAAAAGTAAAGAATAGCAGAAGAATATCTGTTTATTAATTATTGACTAAGCAAAGACATTTGATTGTGTGGATCATAAATTGTGCACACATGAAACCTGTACCTGGATTCAGAGGCTGTTGTATGAACAGAGAAAGGGGACACTACATGGTTTAAAACTAAGAAAGATGTGAATGTATCATAATTTCTCAATCCATTCAATTGTGGTGGGACATCTGGGATGTTTCAATGTTCTTGCAATGGTGAATAATGCTGCTATGAACATTCATGTACAAGTCACCGTTGATGCCTCAGTACTCTTTTGCTCAGTGTATATTCCAAGTAGTGGAATATCTATGTCATATGGAATTTCTGTGGTCAGCTTTTTGAGGAACTACTAAACTTCCTTTCAGAATGGTTGTACTGTTTCATACAGTGGAATTCTAAGTAGCATGCTGGAGTAATGATTTTGGAAATTATTACCTAACTTGGGAGGGACTGGAGAGCATTATGCTGAGTGAACTAACTCAGTCCCACAAAAACAAATATTATACAAAATCATTATTGTGGCATGAGTATGAATATACAAGAGGAGGGGTTTGAAGCAGAGGGGGATTAATTGTGGAGTTGTACAATTTGTTGGGTGTGTGTGTGAGGGAAATAGAATCTGTTAAGAAAAACAATGTGTTCAAATTTTCTGAATAAACTAGTTTAATAAAAAGAAAAAATAAGAAAGATATATGTAAGGGTTATATTCACTGCATATACCTATTCAATCAATATGCTGAACAAATTATTTGAGAAGTGGAATTTATAAAGAAGAATGTGGCATTAAGATCAGAGTAAGACTCATCAATAACCTGCAGTACACAGATGACACAACCTTGTTTGCTCAAAGTGAGGAGGACTTGAAGTACTTGTTGCAGAGGATCAAAGAAAATAGCTTATAATATAAATTCAATCTCAATTTCAAGAAAACAAAAATTCTTACCACTGAACCAATGGACAAAAACATGGTAGAGGGAGAGAAGACTGAAGTTGTCAGTGGTTTCATCTCACTTGGATCCATAATGAATATTCTTGGTACTAGTAATGAAGAGATCAGGAGATCAATTACACTGTGGAAAGCTGTAGTCAGGACCTCTCAAAATTATTGAGCAATGATGTCTGAGGGTTAAGGTGTGTCTGATTCAGGCTATGGTCTTTCCTATCACTTGCTATGCATCAGAGAGCTGGAAAATGGATAAGGTTATAAAAAAATGTGGTGTTTGGAAGAGTACTGAATATCCCATGGACTCCCAAAAGAACAAATAAATAAGTCTTGGATAAAGTGCGGACAGAGTGCTCCTTGGAGGAAAAGATGATATAGCTTCATCTCACATACTTTGCTAGGAGAGGCTATTCTTTGAGGAGGGACATCCTTACAGAGCCTGAACTAAGAAAACAATACCCTTCACAATAGCAAATCACAAGAGTAAATACTAGGGAGTAAATCTAACCAAAAGCACAAAGGATCTATTCAAAGAAAATTACAAAACATTAGTACAAGAAACAAAAAGAGACCTGGAGAAGTGGAAGAATATCACTTGCTCATGGATAGGAAGACTCAAGATTCTGAAAATGGCAATACTACCAAAGGCAATTTACACATTCAATGCAGTCTCAATAAAAATACCAATTCCATTCTTCAAGGATATGGTAAAGGTAATCTCCAGTTTCATTTGGAATGGAAAGAAGCCCCGAATAAGCAAAGCACTCCTTAAAAATTGAAAAAAGGTAGGAGGCATCTCACTGCCTGATTTCAAATCCTACTACACTGCCGTGGTGTTTAAGACAGCATGGTACTGGTACAATGACAGACACATGGACCAATGGAATAAAATTGAGAACCCAGAGATCAGCACATCTACAAATGGTCAACTGATTTTTGACAAGGAGATGAAATCAGTTAAGTGGG
>NW_006400185.1:84582-90906 GCF_000299155.1 Elephantulus edwardii | reverse complement strand
CAATGAATGAATGGAAATCCAAAATCTCTGTAAGTGCTTATTAAAATTATATAAAAAAATAATGCTTAAGAAGAAAAAAAAATAAAAGGGAAATATGAATGGGTGTTCTAGTAATTACAGAAGTCCAGAGTGAAGGCTGTATAGTGGAGTGGACTTGAGGGAGTGGGGAAGGGATTGCATAACAAATGAAAGAGTTTTTCTTTTCAAGGTGAAGGACGAATTGGGGGGGGGTGTAGGGAGAAAAGTGCAACAATGAACCACTGGAAACACTAAGTCTCTGTAAACTTTCATTAAAATTAATTTTTTAAAAATAATAAAAAATAAATTAAAAAAATTGAAAAGGGACATCTTGCTTGGTCAGGACAGAGAGGAAGACCCTCATCCATGACAAAATGACTGTTGCAATGCACTGAAGTGAGTCAGGAAGTGTATGGATGGCACAGGGTAGGACAGAATTCAGATCTGTTATTCGTAACATCTATATGGATCTTGCTCAACTATGTGGTACCTAACAGCAGCAACAACAACAAATTCCTAGCAGTGGAATAGCTGTGTCACATGAAATTTATTTCTCCTGCTTTTTGATAAAGTGTCAAACTACCTTCCAGGGGAGCTATACCATTTTTACATTTCCACCAACAATGTATGAGAGTTCCAATCTATCCATATCCCTCGGAACAATTATTGCTTGCTATCCAGTTTAACTTTGCCAATGCTACTTGGATGAGATCGTATTTCATTGTGGATTTGATTTACATCTCTGTTCTTGCCAGTATTTTTGAGCATTTCTTCGTGTGTTTGTTAAACACCCTAATGTCTTCCCCTGTAAAAATATTTCCATGCCTTTTTCCCATTTGTGATTGTTGTTGTTGTTGTTGTTGTTATTTGCCATTGAGTCTCCAAGGAGCAGCTTGATTTAACCCTCTCGAGGATGAAACTGTTCATTTTCTTAGCAGTCCCTGGTACATTCAATACTCTTCTCCAGTACCATAGCACAAAGGCCTCAATTATCCTTCTATCCTCCCTAGTCATTGTCCAGCTCTCTGACTCATAGCAAGTGATTTCAAAGACCATGGTCTGTATCAGATGCACCTTGGTCTCCAGAGTGACACCATTGCTCTTCAGTACTTTGAAGAGGTCCCTAACAGCAGACTTTCTTATTGCAATACATCTTTTCATATCCTGGCTGTTGGTGCCAAGAGTGCTGACTGTGGAGCCAAGCAAACAAAAGCTGTGAACAATCTCTATCTCTTCACCATCCATCCTGATGCTGCCAGTTGGTCCAGCGGTGAGAATCTTTGCAAAATGTTTTTTCCCAGTCAGTAGTGTTGCATTTTTTGGTTGTTTTTTTTGGGGGGGGATTTTTTTTTCCACACTACTGGTAAAAGTCTTTGATGCACATAGGGGCTAATTCTTCATTCAAACATCCCATTCAAAGATTTTTATCCTCTCCTGGTTGTTTTTGCCTGCCCCTTTATATCATAAACTAGTCCTCCTAAATTTGATCCTCTTTTGTCTCTTATGGTCTTTATCATATTGGGCCTTACCCTTAGGTCTATGATAGATCTTGAGTTGATTTTTTAATATAATGTTAGATGTGTATTGTGCCTCAGCTTTCTGTAGGTAGAAGTCCAGTTTTGCCAGCATCATTTTTTGAAGAGGTTATCATTTCTCCATTTGATAGATTTTGTTTCCCTGTTGAATATTAGTTGACCACAAATAGATGGGTAATTTCTGGGTTCTTTATTCTGTTCCACTGGTCTATGTGCCTGTCATTATACCAGTATCATGCTGTTTTGGTTACTACAGCTGTGTAGTTTCTGAGATCAGGGAATGTTATGCCTTTCACTTTATTCTTGTTTTTCAGCAGTGCTTCACTTATTTGAGATCTCTTTCCTTTCCAAATAAACTTGTCAATTGCCATTTCTGTCTCTTTGAAAAATTAATTTCATGTCTGTATTGGGCCTTAAACATTTTGGTAGGATTACTATTTCACTCTACTGAGTCTTTTAATCCTTGAACAGGAAACATATTTCAATCTATGTAGATCTCTTAGTGTTTCTCACAGCAGTGTTTTTTAGTCATTGTTGCTTCTTTGGTGGCTTCCTTTTTTGGTTTGGTTTTTTTTGGTTTTGTTTTTTTATAAAGTTCTTTTGTGTTGTTTGTTGGTTTACTCCCAAGTATTTCAATTTGGTTTGGCTATTATATATGGTATTGTTTTCTTAGTTTCTTTTTCTGCATTTTTGTTTGTTTGTTTGTTTGTTTGTTTCTGTAGAGGAATCCCACTGAATTTTGTATATTGATCTTGTATCCTCTGTCATCCTGATAATTTGGTTTGTTAGATCTAACAGTATTTTTGTTGATTTATTGAGATTTTCTATGTACACTACCACATTGTCTGCATATACCTACAGTTTTACCCCTTCTTTGCCAATTTGGATGCCTCTTAAGCCCTTCTCTTGTCTTACTGCCCTAGCAAATACTTCCAATACGTAATGAAGAGGAGTGGTGAAAGTAGACATCCTTGCCTAATGCTTGTTCATAAGAGGAATGTTTTTACTCTTTCTCCATTGAGAATTATGTCAGCTCCAAAACCAACAAAAATGGTTTGGCTTAACTACTCTTAACTATGTTGAAGAAATTCCCTTCTATTCCTATTTGCTGAGCATTTTAATTAGGAAGGGGTGATGGATTTTGGTATTAGGTTATATTTGCTACATAGGATGACTCTGTAAATGTTTAGGCTTTTCCTACTTTTTAAAATAATTTAAGAAGAATTTATAATAGATCTTCTTTGAATGTTTAATAGAATTCAGCTGTGAAGCCATCTGGACCAGGACTTTTTAGTGTGCTCAGTTTCTTCTTTTTAGATGGGTCTGTTCAAAAGTTCTATTTCAGTCTATTTCAATCTGGTTAGGGAGTGAGTTTCAAAGACTTTGTTTACTTCCTCTAGGTTTTCAAATTAATCTTTAATTTGTTCTTGTGATTTTAGTAAAAGTTTACAGAAAACTGATTTTCTTTCATACTCTGCTACACATTTTCCTCCCTAGTTCCCTTTTCTCTGTAAAAAAAATTCATTCATTGTTGCACTATTTTTCTTCCTCCCCTCTGCTCCAAGACCACTTTGTTATGCACCTCTCATTCTGTACTGTTGTAACACAAATAATGCCCGATCATATATTCCTTTTAAACAGTTTTTTCCCCTCATCTGTTCCAATGCAGTGTTCATTATTTAGCTCCTCTTTTCTTAGTATTCCCCCAAGTCCCATGTCAGTCCCATTATGTAATAGGGATATTTTGCAGTATTTGTCCTTTTGTGACTGAGATATTTCACTCTGTATAATGTCCTCATAGGTCACCTATTTTGTATAATATTTTGTGAATTCTTTGTTCTTCGGTTCTACTATTACATTGTGTGAATATAGAAAATCTCAATCCGTTAATTTTTTGATATGCACTTGGGTTGCTTCCACCTTTGTGATGTTGTGAACAAAGCAGAAATAAATCTGAGTGTGCATATGTTTATTTGGTTAGCAGTTCTGTTTTCTTTAAGGTATAGTCCCAGTAATGTAATTCTGTATCTAATGGTATTTCTATTTCCAACTTTTTAAAATTTTTTTTTATTATTTTATTATTTTTGTGTGTGTACCATCAAATTGGATCTGATTGGTACAGGAGGAGATTGCCCCTCCTTCTCCAGCAGAAGATCTGAACCACGTACCTCTCCGGAAACCTATGAACCTGAAGAAAGGATGAAAGTCACATATGCAAATGTCGAGGACTTTTGTTCATAGAGTCGTTATGAGTCACTTATAACTCAATGTCACGTAACAACAACAAAAACAACCACCTCTGGGATTACAATGCAGCTTCTTGCCACTAGGCCACTAGAGCTCCCTTATTTCCAACTTTAAAAAAAAAGTATTGGGAAAAATATGGGGATACAAGGAGGTGAGGGTTGGGAGCAGAAGGGTGAGGATGGGCAGGGATGAAATTGCAGGGCTGCATAATTTGGTTGGTGGGGAGAGCAGGTGAAGGAAATGAAAAGGATCCAGTGGGGACCAGATGATATAGGGCAATGATAAGCATAGTTCAATGGTGATTAAACAAACTGTCTTATTCACTTGTGGGTTTCTCCTTTGGGAATTGGGTGCAGACTCTCTGGCTTCTTCATGCTGAACAGGTGCATTGATGTGAAGGGGGAAAAGGAATACACTTTATCACCTTACTGGTGGTCTTGGGTTAAAGCTGCTTGCCTTCTTGCTCTGTTAGGAGATGTTTTCCTGACATTTACTCCCCTCTGGACTGCAAAGTGTTTTCCCAGGTAGGTCCAGTGGGGATGGCTGACTGAACACTGAGGCTCCATCCTCCTTTGCTTCCTTAGCTGGCAGTTGTATTTCCTTTTTGTCTCTGGAACTGGGTTCAGGCTCAGGTCTGGAGTAAAACTCAGTGTTAAGGTTGCCTATGTAAGAAAGGGAGCAAACCTAGAGAGAACAAACTTGTGAATTAAAAATAGAAGAGCTTTGGGGGAGTTACGGGTGTACTGGGGGAGAGGGTGGAGGAAAGTAGCCTAGATAAAATTCTCTGTACACCCTAGGCAGTTTTTTCTACTGAGGGGTGGGATGGCACCACCTGAAGGCTGAGGAGCTTACCCTGAGGGCCGGCTCACCCCAAAGGTCGAACGGCTGACCCTGAGGGCTGAATGGATTACCCCAGGGACTGATCAGCTCACCCTGAGGGCCAAACAACTCTCTCCAAAGGCCAAATAGCCCACCTCGAGGGCTGGATGGCACCCTCTGAGGGCTGGATGACACACCCTAAGGGGCTGGCTGACACACTCCCCAACCAAAGTCCCCCCTAAGTTCAGACCCCACACCTCACTGAAAACCATGTGGCCAGGGACAGCATCCTCAGTCACTGCACCACCACCATTACCCTCCCCTCCCCATGAGTGGTCGTATTGTAATTTGAAGTAGGTGTCACTGCCCTCCCTCTTTATAAATGGAGAAGGGGACCTGAGAGTGGTGAACAGACCCCTCCCAGGTTTAAAGAGTTCTTGGCAGATGCAGTCAACAGATCAACAGATGCATTGCATTGAGGATATCTGCTGTCTCAGACATGCTGCCACTGTTAAGTGTCATCAAGTTATAGACAGCTCACAGTGAATCTCACCAATCCATTGTATTAGTGATCTTCCTCTCTGGCCTACCCAGGGAAACCCCAACCTGCCTACCCATCTCTGGCTGCCACCATCTTGGCTCCAAGAATTCTCCCCAGAATAAGTCCACTCTGAGGCGGTGTGGTGGCTCCACTGCGCGAGCCTGGGGGGGCGGGTGTGCTATGCCTACTGTCCATCCCAAGTGAGGGGATACCTGGGGTCACAGAGCTGAGGTGGCAGCACGGCCTCCACAGCAGGGGGCTGGGAGCCACGGAACTTAACAATTCCTCTCTGGGAATCCTTGATCTCCTGTGATGTTGACCCTCCATCCACACCAAAGACCAGTCATCAACTGTTTAGCTGTTCAATTATCAATAAACAGAGGTCTGTAGAAGGACATGGTGGCCCTCCTCCATGTGGTCCACTGCTCCTGCACCTTGCCACACTGTTTCTGCTGCCGCTACCATGTTGGAATTGCCTATTTCCAACTTTTTGAGAAAGTGCTATTCTGCATTCCATAGTGTTTGCACCATTTTACACTCTCACCACCAACAGTGAATAAGGGTTCCAATATCTTCACAACCTGTCCAGCATTTGTTGTTTGCTGCTCTGTTGAACTTTGCTATTGTTACTGGTGAGATGATTACTAGGTTGTTTTTATTTGCATTTATCTTAGAGCTAGGGATTTTGAACATTTCTCCATGTGTTTGTTTATCATTTGAATTTCTTCTTTGGTGGAGTGTCTGTTCATATCCTGTGCCCATTTTGCAATTGAGTTGTTTACTCTTGTTGAGGTGCTGGAGTATACAATAAATTCTAGATATTGAGTCCTTTTTAGACATGTGGCCACCCACTTCTGAAATAGCAGGCCTCTGAAAACCCTATGCACAGCAGAACACACGCAGATTAACAAAAAGGGCAACCTAGGTAGAACTATCAAGTATGGAAACACAAGGGAGGAGGAACATTTGTAAGCAGACCCTAGTGATTGGTAAATGGAATGTGAGAGCCATGAATGAAAGAAAATTAGAAATTGTTAAGAAAGAAATGGAACACATAAATATTGACATATTAGGCATTGGAGAGAATGAGATGGACTGGCATGGGGCATTTTGAGTCAGATGACCATATGATATATTACTCTGGAGATGAAAAGACAAGGAAAA